>NW_024598655.1:0-17053 GCF_004379255.2 Salvia splendens
TGTATCCCGAAATTAAATATGTATTATTATGTTTAGTTCATGAGATTCATCCACGAAACTCAATCCTAAATGGATAATAGTGAGATAATTAATCATAGTTAATCTCCTATAACTAAAATAATCTCACCACTTAATCATAGATTATATCTTTATACTAATTTAACTAGGAAACCGAACGTCTATCTTCACCAATTTTGCGATAAATACCTAATCAGACTGCCGCCTCTTTCTCCTCCCACATTCTCAACCGCGTTCCATCTTCTCAATTGGCCGGTAAGCAAAATTGCTACTCTGTACTCTCACAATATTGAATTCTCCCTTCAATTGATCGAAATTTTTTGTTGGAGTGAGCTTTCGTTAGGGTTAGGTCAGTTTTTGGAGAAATGAAAATCAGGGTTTTGTTTTGTGATTAGAAGCTTTGGCAGTGGGGGGGGGGGGGGGGGATAGATGAGGAGCTTCTTTGGTGTGTGAAGAGAATGAAGGATGGTGGGATTGAACCCTCATTCATACTTACAATTTCTTGATGATTATATGTTTATTGAGTCTGCAGAGAGGGTTTTGGAGGTAATGGAGAAAGGGGAAGGTGAACGCCATGATCAGAGGGTATTGTAAATAAGGGAACTTGAGGAAGTCCATTGATGAGTTTGAAGCTATGCTTAGAGTGATTATCATTTATGTTTGAGGCTTGGATCAACTGGCGAAGATGAGATGCCTCCTCTTCAAGGAGGGGCGTGTGAGGTGAATGTGGCCGTCTTCACTGCCTTGATTGACACATCTGCGAAGAATGGGAGCTTGGATAAGGTGAGGGAGGTCTCGTTGCAGATGAGGAGATGCAGGGGGAAGGTCTCATTGCAGATGCGGTTACCTGTGGTGTGATTGTGAATGGCTTGGGCAGGAATGGGAGGTTGAGGCGATTGAGTGGTTCGAGTAGAGCCTCAGTGAATGGCATTTTGTATTATACTCTAGCCTCATCGATTGTCTTGGGAAGGCGGGGCGTGTGAAGGAGGCTGTTTGAGGAGATGGCCAGGAGTGGCTTCCCCTGTGACGCCTACAGTTACAACTCTGCTCATAGATGCTTTGGCA
Source organism: Salvia splendens (assembly GCF_004379255.2). NCBI lineage: Eukaryota > Viridiplantae > Streptophyta > Magnoliopsida > Lamiales > Lamiaceae > Salvia > Salvia splendens. The sequence goes on from NW_024598655.1 coordinate 1,084, forward strand.
AAGAAAGGGAAGGTGTATGAGGCGGTTGTGCTTGTGAGGATGGTTGAGAGAGGGTGAGATCCGACCGTATACACTTTCACCATATCTTGATCGATGGCTTGTTTAAGCTACGTAGGAATGAGAAGATAAGGATTTAAGGGTGTAGGAGGCGATGGTCGAGAAGTAGATCATGCCCTCTGCCGCCTCATTTAGGAACCTAGCAACGGGGCTATTCGGGGAAGGTGGTGAGGGCGTGCGAGGTCATGGACGAGCTGGCCCCTTAGAGCATCTCCAATAGCACTGGACGTCAAATAGCCGTCAAATAGCCTTCACACTGCCACATCATCAGCACTACAATTCTCCTGCCACATCAGCTTGCCACATCAACTGGACATCAAATAGCCCTCACATAGCCTTCACACTACCTATCCACATCACTAATAACAATTATATAATTTAATTTACACTCGTATCAACATACGGAATTTAATTTACGAGACAAATACGGGAAATTCGAATAATACTAATAAAATTTAGAAAGTACATTAATTTTAAAAAAAAGTACAATAATTTAAAAAAAGTACAAAAATTAAAAAGTACAATTAAAAAAGTACAATATTTCTATATGGAAACATAAAACATTCAAAAATGTCTCTATAAAAGAGAGACAACCTAGAATGATTTTTGTCCCACATCGAATGTGAAACATAAAACATTCAAAGATGTCTCTATAAAAGAGAGACAACCTAGAATGATTTTTGTCCCACATCGAATGTGAAATATAAAACATTCAAGTATGTCTCTATAAAAGAGAGACAACCTAGAATGATTTTTGTCCCACATCGAATGTGAAACGTAAAACATTCAAGGATGTCTCTATAAAAGAGAGACAACCTAGAATGATTTTTGTCCCACATCGAATGTGAAACATAAAACATTCAAGGATGTCTCTATAAAAGAGAGACAACCTAGAATGATTTTTGTCCCACATCGAATGTGAAACATAAAACATTCAAGGATGTCTCTATAAAAGAGAGACTACCTAGAGTGGTTTTTGTCCCACATCGAATGTGGAACATAAAACATTCAAGGATGTCTCTATAAAAGAGAGACTACCTAGAGTGGTTTTTGTCCCACATCGAATGTGGAACATAAAACATTCAAGGATGTCTCTATAAAAGAGAGACAACCTAGAATGGTTTCATAATTCGCAAGCCCATTAAATATATATGGGATATTACGAATTTCTTGTATAAATTTATTTGTAAAAATTGTTTTTAAATATTAAAAGCAATTTTAATAAATAAATAGTATTTTTAAGTTTTTTTTTTAAATTTGAATTTTTAAAATTCGAATTAATAAAAAAAATTTAAATCCGACGCCGGTTTGGCGCCGATCCGGGACGCACAATGGCGCCCGTGAGGATCGGCGTCGGAACCGGCGTCAGCGCGGGAATCGGCATGGCGACGCCGATTTCGCCGACGCCGGTTCCAATGGTTCGGCGTCAAACCGGCGTCGGCGAAAAATCGGCGTCGCGGTGGTGACGCCGGTTATTGGAGATGCTCTTAGGCTTCAATTCAATGGAAGAAACACTTCTTTCTTAGCTTTTCTTTGTTGAAAATAAAACTATGAACATAACATAGATGTAGTCTACAAATCATCCAATTAAGGCAAAATGTTACACATAAATTTGAACATTGCACATATCATCATATTAATTTCAACATTCTACATATCATTCCATACTAATCTTTATTTCATTTCTTTGTCATATATCACACACGCTACCCAAGCATTAATCAAAATCAGTAAAATGTAAATAAAACACTAGATTATAAGATATGATGAGCTTGAGAATTGGGGATGTAAACATGATGACAATCATTCATCATCATTCAACACACAGCAATGTCCACACAGCTCTTTCTCCCCAACCTCATCTATCGACTCCAAGCTCCGCCACCCGCCCCCACTATTGGATGTGTCGAAAACATGAACCTCGGATCTCAGGAGCGAACCCTCCCCAGGCATGCTATACCCGGTGAGGAAGTAGAGGTGGTTTCTGAGGGGAGCCATGGTAATGTAGCATCTCCCCGTGGCAGTCGTCCCCTCAGCGGTGTAGGTAGGGGACATGCAATTGAAATGGGAGCGATGGACCACATTCCAAATGCTTTCTTTCTCGTCGTACGACTCTATGTGACCTTTCCACGGCTGGAGGCAGTCGCCGGAGCTGAAGAGCTTGTCATTCACCACAACGATCTGTCGTGGCGGGACGTCTAGGGCCCACATTCGAGCTACGTAGATCCACTTATCCCTCTCTGCATCGTAGACCTCGGCAGAGCTACGGGCAGTCTGGTCGAGGGGGCCGAAGTTCTCTCCGCCGACGAAACCTCCAACTACGAGGATTCTTCCTTTCCACGTCACGCCCACGCATTTGTACCTATCAGATGGGTCAAATTTCGTAGAACGGATCATCCACCTCGGGGAATTCGTCTCTAAAATCACAAACTTTGACCGATATTTGGTATTTTATCATAAATTTAAAGTTGTTCGCAAAAATCATTAACTTATGATTTGTAATGAATTTTACATGAAGTCAATTTTTTTCTTTTTTTTTTCTAAAGAAACCAGGGTAAGCATGAAGTCAGTTTTTTTCTCAACTCATAAAAAATTCACCACAAGAAATAAGTTTATACTAATTAATTGCAACCCTAAAAAATAACTATACAAAATAGGCATAGGATATGTTACTCTTTCTATTTGAGATATATAGCCATAGACATTGCACTAATATCATTGGCGGTCCCCATTTTAAAATATAACCAAATAATATTGGACATTGATATAATTATATAATATTGATGGAAGAACTTTTATACACTTTTTAAGACTTTTTGAACCAAAATACATTCTTACTATTTATTTAAGTTTTTTTCATGAGATAGAGAACAACACTTTGGCTGAAGATTCATTCATTTCTGTTGTATTTCTCCAAGAGAACTCATCAAAGTACATGACAAATAATTGTTTGTCGTGACACATATTTGAACTGAAATGAACCCAAGTGATAGTTCTCTCACATTAAAAATATAGATAAAAGAAGGGTATTTTATATTAATGTCCTGTTTAATGATGTTTTTAAATAATAGGCACATTAGTGCAATGTGCAATAACTAAAAATCTCCAATTTTCTTTATAAATTAAATTCAATAAAGCAATAAACGAATACCTCATTCTACTCATATTTGCAAGCGATCTCCATCGATCCGACGCCGGATCATAAACTTCCGACGAAGATATTCCCCTCGCCCGCCCCGGCGAGCTCTGGCCGCCGGCCACATATATTCCCCCGCCGCAAACGGTGCACGCGAAGCTAAATCTCGCTTCGGACATCTCCGCACACATCTCCCACCGATCCGCTGCCACATCATACCGCCGCACCGTCGACATAGCCCTCGGCCGGAATTCCCCATCCACGGAGGCCGCGGAGCCCACCTCGGCCGGCCGCCGGCAGAGGCAGCCGCCCAATACATAAATATGGGGGCCGAATGCCACCATGGAAAAGTCCTTCAAGACTAAACCCTCGGCCGAGGCCGGGATCGAGGTGACGCAGTGCCACGTGTTGGTGGCGGGCGTGTAGCAATCGATGAACGTGGTGGCGTCGCCCTCGGGGGCGTTGCGGTCGCAGAACGGGACGAAGATTCGGTGGGAGGCGGCGGAGCTGCGGTGGAGGAGCGGAGAGAGAGAGCCCATGATGGGCGGTTTGGTTGTAGGGTGGTTTTTTGAAGTGGTTTTTGGGGAAGATTTTTGGGAGTTTGTGAGTTAGTTCATATAGAAAAGAGTTTTTTGTTTGGATTCAACATATTTTTAATGTGGTGATGATATAAACAAGGCTATAGTTGATTCCTATGTTTTTTCTTGTATAATTAGCCTAGTTTTAACCATTTCAATGAATAAATTTTGATGGTTTTATTTTATTAATGTTTTTTGTGAATATATGACAATTATTTGTCGATGTAAAAGAGATGCTACTTCATGAATTTAGTTTACTAACATGTCAATGGCAAATACTAATATGGATAAAGAAACGATTGATGATGCAAAGCCTGCAATATAAGGTTTTATTTAGGGATAAAAGCCACCAACTTTGGACGAAATATGATATTTTTCGAAATTTTTACACGTTGCCTGTAAAATCATAACTTAATTTTGAACGAACGTTTAAATGTCAAATAAGTTTATGTATATAGTTAAACGTATTTGTGAACTTATTTGACATTTCCACGTTAAGATCGGAAAAAACGCCGTGGAAAATCGGCACATAAACCAAAATTAAATATTTCACCGATCACATTTAAAAGTTGCGGCTAATATTAGGATTCCGCCAAAGGTAGATGATATTTTCAGCTAAATATTTTTATTTATTTACAGTATTTTCGTGGCTACATATTCTAGCCAATCGTCTAAAACATGGTTTATGTAATAAATAATGAAATATTCAATGGAAATGATAAAACATTTGCCTATTCTGTGGAGTATTTTGAAATAAAAATACACATTTGCATATTTAAAAAAAAGGTATTTAATCAGGCCGATCCTTACGCCCAGTTAGAATGGCTCGACCCATTTGGTGGTTTTCTTGACCCAAAATTATAATGGTTAAAAAATCAAAGCCAATTCTGAATTACTTGCTCTAATTATATTAATCGACACCTCAAATTTTTTTTAAAAAAGCAAAAATATCGCATCCTTAGTAGACGACACAAAAATAATCATATTATACATTGATAGAGCAAACTATATATGAAATGTAATAAATAAGTTGATATTATCATGTTTTTTTATGTAAAGGTTAAGCAATGAAAGAACAACCATATTCATAACTTTTCAATAATGGTAATTTTCCATTACTTTGGAGGAAAATCTATAATGTTTAAGAGATATAAATGTATACACACCAATTGAAATAATAGAAAATCACCCCCCTTAGCTATCATGGTCAGTGAACTAAGCGATTCCATTATTAATAATTGTTAGTAGGAATCTATATATAGTTTCATTCTAAATTAATTGGTGCTAAAATGAATGGTTCATGAGATTTATACATTGTGAGATAATATTAAATTTATTTATTTTTATATTAATCAACACCCTCACTCAAATTCTTTAAGATGGATTTTGGAGGATTTAAATTTTTTCTAATTGATTGGATCACTCTATGGCTCAAACATATTGTTGGGTCAATATTTTTTTCTGTTTCAATTCAAATATATTGTTGAGCAATGATAGAAATTCGTAGTATGTTCCATCAAAACTAATTGGTTGTAATTTATATAGTTATTCCAGTTCTCTATTTACATCCTATTATATTTATTCTTTCTTTCGTTAGCCAACAATAATTTATAAATAACTTGATTATTTTGGTGATTAATCTATTTAAAATAGAAAACCCATAAATAATACTACAGCCTACAGAGACGTCACTAATTCGTCATTGCTTGGACAACTCTATTTCAAATTATTATTATTTAATTATTATTTAATTAATAATTACGTAATCACCTTACTAATCACATAACTACTCTACTAAACTTGAATGAAAGCACACGAGAGATTTCGCCTCGGTTGATTATTACTATTTAATTACTTATTACGCAATCATTCTTACTAATCACATAACTGTTCTACTAAACTAGAAAACGCACGATAGATTTTGCCTCGTTTAATTATTATTTAATTACTTATTACGTACTGACGTACACATTTTTACCAATTATTACTATTCTGAAATAATTTGACCTAGACACATTTCAAAATGTGTCTAAAATTCCTAACTAATTTTCAAATATACAAATATAACTTGAGCTAGCCGCTCATTTTAAAATCCCACCCCGTTCAAATATTACAAAATAACTTTAAATTATAGAAATTTAAGGGAAATTGATTAGAAAAATGGTGAACTTTCACAAAAACTTGGTATTTACCACGACCTTTAAAAGTGGTATTAAAAATTATCAACTTTTCAAATCGGTGGGATTTCCCACACTAAAATTTTCAGAATAAATTTTGCCTACGTAGAATGCCAAAAAACCTATATATAATAGCCGGAGCTACATTTCATCTTCTAGGGAAGATGAAACTGTGACGCCCCGGAATTTCGTTCCTTTCTTTTGAGATAAATCGGATTTATTAGCTAAATTAATTTTCGTTTAAGTGACGTGTGATCGTAGAATTTAAGTTGTAATCCCGACTTTCGAATTTATAAATGCTCGATCTTGGAGAATAAGGAATAAGGAATCGTTAATGCAAAGGAAAAGAGAATAAATTAGTACAATACTTTAAGAAGAGGATTTACATATCTTGGAGAGATTAATGGAAAAGGGCTACACAACAGAAAAGAACTACACAATACCATTGATATGTGTGAGATTTTGCTTACACATTTGTTCATGTTAAAATACAAAAGTGGAAGCTACAACTTAGCATTTCAAAGATGCCAAACTACAATATTTGGATACTAACCAAATAGAATAACTAAATCTAAGTGTGGGGAATAAAAATCCTCCTCTTTCCCTCATCCCCATCCTTCTCGATTTTCGGCCTCCACAAAGCTCCAAGGGTGACAACTTGGTACCCTACAAGTGAAACACCAAAAAAGGATTAGAAGGTTCTCACATAAAAAGTTAGGGAATGGAAGCTTTACAAAAATAGTAATGAGAGCAATCAACATGTCATCATACTGCCAAGTCCAAAGAATGGATAGAAGACCAAGATGTTCCAAATTTCCAAACAAAGGAGTAGAGGCAAATAGTGATTGGAACATGAGCTCATAGTACGCCCCAATAGGGAAGAATCCTATAGGAACTTTTGCATACACACGGCCATGAGATCAGCCACATCCAAGGCAAAAAGGACAGCCATAGAAACTGCCATAAATTACACAAAAAAGGGCATAGATAGTCTACTTACAAAGCTCAACAGGGAGTAAGCTAGCAGCCCCAAAATAGGAGGCTGTCCCCAAGTTTTCAGACACAAGAGGCGAAAGTTGAGGCCTATATAAACTGTCTCCCCACCTCCCTTTTCCTCCACCACTTTGGCACCCCAAATTTCACAAACATAAGGATTTCAGCGAGGAGTAGAGAGGAGGGCCTGGAGAGGCAGCGGCAACGCAGAGGAACAGCCGCATAAACCAAGGATTCACCAAGTGAGGTAAACCCCCTCAACACCCTATTACTCCTTGCATTATGTAGATCAATCACAGCACTTAGCCAAGAACTTAGAGCTCAATAAGATTTTTACAACAATAGCTTGAGCAAGTAATACATAGGCTTAGCCTCAACATCCATTCTGCCCAGAACCACAACAAAGATGTTGCTTCCATGATAGTCAAGAACATAGAGTTATGAAAACATGACCACATAAGAGAACCGTAGAGCTAACATCAAGAATCATGAAATGTAGCAAGAATAAAGAGGAGTGTGCTTTAAATCTCACATCACAACTGTAACGACCTGCAAAAACGATAGTATTAGAAACGGTATTATTAGCTTGATTATCTATATAAGTGACTTTTATGCGATTAAATCCTAGCCACGATAGATTGTCGTTATTGTTTGTTTGACGTTAGGGAAGTGAATAGAAAACGTGAATATATTACATCTATATGAATATAATAAATTTAAATAAAAGAATAAGATCCCAAAATCTAAATTTTTAATGTCCGATACATCCAACAAAAGTCCCACGAAAATTTAATTTAATACATCCTTCATTGTAAATAAAATTTGGTACTTCAACGCGGACGGCCACGAACTTGAACCGAATATACCTATACCAATTAAATAAACAAGTAAATAAATATTCAAATAATTACTTAAATAATTATTTAATTATAAAAAAAAATGGAGGTAAATCTTGAAAGGATAAGTGAATCAATAGCCACTTGCCAAAAGGATAAGCTTAAAAATACATATATATCTTAGCCTTATCTTTTCAAGGCTCGTCACTTTAAAGAAAAAAATCTTCACATTTTGAAATCCCTAAGTTGAGAGACACTGCAACATCAGTTCTCCTCCCTCTCTCGCCGATTCTTCTTCTTCCTCATCTCGTCGCCATCCTGACGAGAGTCAATCGTCGTGCTCACGCTCTCCTCCGGCGAACCCGCGCCCGGAGCGAGCTCTTTCCCTACTAACTTCTTATTTCCACTGATGGGGTACGAACTAAACAAGCCCAACAGCAGTGACGGCCCATCAGCCCAAAGCCCAAGGAAGAGTATGAGTTCGGCATTACCAAAGAGTTCGGAGGAGTTCGGCATTACCAAAGAGTTCGGCCTCAGCCTACAGCTCGGTAAAAGCCAACCAATCAAGCTCTGCTCTCAGGTCGGCATCAAGCTCTACTCTCAGATCGGCAACCAAAGCAGTTCGGTCTCAGTATTCGACCGAACAAGGAGTTAGTGGACCCATGCAGGATTTCCACAACTTCCAACACACCCACTACCACGTGGCGTCAACTCAGGCCACGATCTTAGGCCATGACCTACACGACATCCACGACTTAGGGTGGTGATGCAAGCCACGATCTTAGTTCAATATATAAATAGGACTTAGATCTGATAGAGAGGGGTTAGAATCTCTCTAGAGAAATAACCATATAGCAAGTCTGTGTTGTAAGCTGTAATTCGCAGATCAAGCAATACAAACCTGCCCCCGTTTCTCCCCGTGGACGTAGATTTACCTCAGTAAATCGAACCACGTAAAATTCTCTGTGTCGTAATTTATTTTTACGAGCATTCATCATCATCGAAAATTCGCCGATTCATCACTGGCGCCGATTCATCACGTAGATTTATTTTCAGGATTCAACGGCCGGATTTTACTGTCGCATTTAATGCAGTCACATGCAAGGCACGTCCCCTGACGTCAGCCTCCCCCGTACCTTTATCCAGAATGCCGAAGTGACTCGCTTCGCCGAAGTGATTCACTTCGTCTTTCGGGGGGGGTAGTGATGGGGTACGAACTAAACAAGCCCAACAGCAGTGACGGCCCATCAGCCCAAAGCCCAAGGAAGAGTATGAGTTCGGCATTACCAAAGAGTTCGGAGGAGTTCGGCATTACCAAAGAGTTCGGCCTCAGCCTACAGCTCGGTAAAAGCCAACCAATCAAGCTCTGCTCTCAGGTCGGCATCAAGCTCTACTCTCAGATCGGCAACCAAAGCAGTTCGGTCTCAGTATTCGACCGAACAAGGAGTTAGTGGACCCATGCAGGATTTCCACAACTTCCAACACACCCACTACCACGTGGCGTCAACTCAGGCCACGATCTTAGGCCATGACCTACACGACATCCACGACTTAGGGTGGTGATGCAAGCCACGATCTTAGTTCAATATATAAATAGGACTTAGATCTGATAGAGAGGGGTTAGAATCTCTCTAGAGAAATAATCATATAGCAAGTCTGTGTTGTAAGCTGTAATTCGCAGATCAAGCAATACAAACCTGCCCCCGTTTCTCCCCGTGGACGTAGATTTACCTCAGTAAATCGAACCACGTAAAATTCTCTGTGTCGTAATTTATTTTTACGAGCATTCATCATCATCGAAAATTCGCCGATTCATCATCCACGATTCTCAATTCGAAGAATTCAGAGGCGGCGTCCTTTTTCTCTGGCGGATTCGCCACCATCTCGTCGGAAATCCGGGTCCCGTCGGTGCGTGTTTCTCCTCTAGCGAATTCGCTCCCTCCGGAGTCCTCGCACCTCCGATCGCCAGACGGCAGACCCGCCGTCTCTCAGGCGAGGCGGCCACGCCTAGCGGCTCGTGCCGTTCTTCTCCGCCCGGCGTTAGCCCTGTCGTTCCCTCGGTGTCACCCCGCTGCTGCTCCGCCCTTGGTCCCCGTCGAACCGCGACTCCCTCTTCTACTCCGTCGGTAGTCGCCACGCAAGTTAAGTCCTCTTCCCTCTTTCCCCGTTCGTTTCCTTGTTAACAGTTACGGCAGTGTTTGGTAATTAGGAACTTGTCTAGTTGTGATTCAGTTTAAATCTTGCCCCTTGGTTGTTATGGTGAAAAGAGCAGTAACTATGTGACATAGGGATTCTTGGTGTTGAGCTTGATTGTGATCTACTGTGGTTAAAGAGGCTAAACCTATGTGATAAAGTTCATGTTGTTGTGGTATCTCATCATGTTCTATGCTCGGTTATCTACTGTTCTATCGTGATAGAGTGTAATGAGGTTGGGGGAGAAGATGACTTAGCCTAAATATATATATTCTTGGGTTTTTTTTAATTGGGCCATGCAAATATAAAAAAAAATCAAATCAAGCCCAACTACCCCTAATTAAATTAGAGCTACAATACATAGGGAATATGAGGCCCATTTTGAAATTTAATGACTGGGCTTAAATTAAATGGCTTTTAAATGGAGGGAAGCCCAATTTCGAAATTTACTTATATTTTGGGCAAAAAGAAATAGAAGAGGGTCTTCATCTAGTAGAAAATAATATCTTTTGAAAGCCAAATTAATATTAAATTTTAGCCTAAGTTTTAAAATAAGATTTCATTAATGTTTACTTTAATTATTTTTTTTATTTATGATTCTTCCATTATTGTAACTAGCGAAAATAATTGAGTTTTAAATTTATTTTAGAGTTTTGGTTAAGAGTAAAATTTTCAAAGTAAAAAGATACGTAGATCCAATTTAGTCGAAGCCCGAAAATAGTGGATGAAGACACATCAAATAATATATGAGTTTAAGAAATTTCTTAAAGACAAGTGAAATAAGAAAATGAGATTTATTATGAGGCATGCATTCTAATTTAAGTAGATTTGTCCTTGAGTCTAATTAAGTGTATTATTATGAAGTTTTCAAAAAGGTTACCTTCGCGAGTAAAGTCGGAACGAAAGATTCAAGTTGAGGAAACTAAATGATCAAGGTGAGCTTTCTTATACTAAAATACAAATCGTATTTTATGAAAACACGAACACATGTTCATGATTTTAATGATGTTGTCTTGCCACAAATGTTTTGTTATGATGCCTATCTGTTGGCTACGGCCAAGTGAATTATGAATGATGAAATATGTGAATCGATTCGATTTTTAGTCCGGGTAGGGTGGTGTCCCTACTTGGAACCTCTGGCCGTGAACGGCAGAGAAGGTGACCGTGGAAGGTGGCCACCTTCCAGGCACAAGGATACCTCTGACGTGTTGGGCAGGGAAGGTGACCGTATGAGAACATCATCTCAGCGGCACAATGTGATCAGATATGGCTAAAGTACAGGAAAAGGGGTTGCAACCCAATGTGATATTTTTAATAAGCTCGGGCCTTTTCAATAACACCCCGAGTGTTACTGTGATGATGGCTTGACAATATTTTCAAATGTATATGTGTAATTTTCGGCAATGTGTTCACTGAGTACTTTTTGTACTCAGCCCTGCATATATTTCTAAATGTGCAGGTTGAGCAGCGAAGTGGTGGAGGAAGTGCTATTGAGACAAGACATTTAATTCAGTCAGATTTTGACTCTCGGAGGTTCATGTCTTCATAAATGGAACCGCGTTCATTTGCTTCCGTTGTGCATCTTAAAAGACTCAAGTCTATGTTGTTCAAAACTCTGATATTTTAAAATTTCTTTACAAACAATTACTCGAGTTTTCATGATCGAGTATTTTTTCTTCTATGTATCAGCACTTGGTTAGTCATGTATCGCAACCAATGCTTGATTTTATTTTCCCCTTATTTCTTTCCCCGCTTCTTTAATCCTCCCCTAGTCGCGATCATCCGTGTTTTCTATCCTTAGAAAATGCGGTCGTGACAACAACAAGCTCATTCCAGTGGATAAGAACCCCCAAAGTTTCGAATCAATCATCAATAGAGGACTCCAAAAATTTACAGATTAATTAAAGGAAAGGGGGAAAGGGACTTAGCTTTAGGCCTTCCGGCGACGAGTGTTTGATGACGGAGAACTCGTCGGAGGGAGCCGGGTGCATGCATTCTTTCTAAGGAGAAATAGTTCAAGTACTAATTGGCGTGCTACGCTATTTATTTTCAAAGGGAATTTTGCCCGAGGGCAGAGCGAGGACAACACGAGTAATTAAATTGAGGAATAGGCATATCAGGTGGGCTTTCGAACTAAAGTATTTTAGTGATCTTTCAGTTTAAAGTATGGTTACAGTTTTTACGAGAAGTATTTTACGTGGGCTTTCTTTTAATATCCAGCGCATTAGTGTGGATATAAATCAAATCCTTGTGAAATTATGAAATATCATTTTTCTCAAAATGGAGCTATGATTCTTTTCGAGTTGTTGTCATGCCATAAATGTTTGTTTTGATGAATGGAATGGAATGATGGGTGACCGTGGGAGGTGACCACCTCCCCGGCACTTGAATGTTTAGATATGGAATGATGAATGGTGAATTAGGAATGATGAAAGAACTTAGTCTGCAGTCGAACTTTTCGCTCACAAAAGAATTTAGTAAGCTCGGGCCTTTTAAGAAAAACCCTCGTGTGTTACTGTGATGGCTTGACAACTATATAATGTATGTTTTGCTTTTCGGCATGTGTCCACTGAGTACTCATGTACTCAGCGCTGCATGTATTTATAAATGTGCAGGTTGAATGTCAAAAGGATGGAGTGATGATCGGAGTCAATGTTATTAAATAATCAAGTTGATCTTCCAACGATTCGTGTCTTCATACACGAAGTCGTTTAGTAAGAACTTATTCTGCTGTGCTTTTGTGAAGTGAGAATTGTAGAATCTCACCATCAAACTCTGATTTGTTAATGAGATGTTTATCCTATTTCCAAGACCATGTAATTGAATACTTGACTTCTATTTTATGATATCAATCGACGTGGCCTTTGTGCAAAAATTTCTCAAGTTCTACCCATTTTCTTTCCCCGCTTCATTAATCCTTCTCATTAGTCACGGTTTACCCGCTTTCGCTATTCTTAGCAGAATGCAGTCGTGACAGAAATCGATGATGATATGGATGCTCTAAAATTAGTATTGACATTCCACGTAGGCAAAGTTTATGCCGGAAACATTAGTGTGGGAAATCCGGACAATTTGAAAAGTTGATTATTTTTAAGACCACTTTTAAAGATTTTTGGAAAGACCAATTTTTTGTGAAAGTTCATGATCTTTCTTGCCAATTTCCCGAAATGAAATTACCTTTTTTTTCCACGAAAAACATCTCCATGCACTTAATCTATGAGATGTCATGTCAATTTCATAAATCATTTGACCTAGACACAATCGTAATTATTCCATGTACATCAACTTTAAAAATTGCATTATTTGAAAATGAAGATACAATCAAATGGCCCTATATATAGTATAGGTACACCTAAAAACAATGGGTACAAATGAAAAATGATGGTAGGAATATGCGATCCTATTAAACGTTTCTCGTGTGTCTTATATTATACCAAAAATATTCATTTCACATGCTAAGAATCTTATCATTAATTATGTTGATGTATCCTTGTTTCTATGGTACATTAATTAACCATATGAATCGTCATATTAATTGATAATGTCGAATTGTCGATCAATATTAGAAAAAATAACCCAGATGCAATGGATACATGTTTTAAGGAAATTCACGATTCACGATTCATCTTGTCTTACTCAAGAGTTAATGTTAATAGTTAATACTCATAATGATCTCTTACTCATAACGCCCCTCCCATTTTTATATATGGGTCTCATTATTAGTATTTGTATTTATTTATTATTTTTATATTTATTACATATTTCATTTTAATTAAATTGAGTACATGATTCATTGAAAATACAAATTCCATTACAAGTATAAAAAAATATGCGAATTAAATTCATATGAAAATTAAATTTAAATCCATATTTATATACGTACCTTTTACACATGCTAATTACATTTGTTGTGAATTAACTTTATATGCAAATAAAATTTTAATTACAGAATTTAAAAAGACAAAAAAGATAAAGTATTTTTTTAAATGAAAATACTTAAATAATACATTAATAAATGAAAAAACTAAAAATAAAAAATAAAAAAAATGGTGGAGATAGGTTTTGAACCACCATAACATGTGTTAAAGAGAAACGACATCTTTCCATTAGGCCAAGATTGTACTATTATGAGATAAGAAATTCGAAAATTAAACGAGAAAAGGGCGAAGTAGCTCGTAGATTGATTACTCATGCATCCCACAATAAGAGTCACACTTCACTTTTACCATAAATGGTAAGTAGGTCTCATATTCTAATAACTCACTCCATTTTATTATAAATTAATATAAACAAAGTGGGTTCCATATTCCATTACCTTTTCCAATCCGCTATTATTTACATTTCTTAAAATTTGTGCCCACAATAAGAGTGACTCCTATTGTGGGACGAAAAGAGTATATCTTATGTAAGTACACAAAATCAATTCTTTTATAAAGAAAAAACTATAGGACAAGTTATTAGCCCAAGAACCCAAATATTCATTTTTCTCAAAAAGATAATATTCCGTAATTAAAACTCTCATTTTATTATTTTAGCATCTTTAGAGCATCCGCAATGGGCGGACGATGGCACGCCCAATGGCGCGCATCGTCCGCGCCATGCATCGCCCGCACCCATTGCGGGTGCGTGCCATAGGGCGCGGACGATAGTCGCGCCCTATACTTCGGTCGCGGAGGATAGCGCGGACGATGGCCATCGTCCGCCCCATTGCGGCTGTCGCGGACGATGGCCGCGGACGATGGTCATCGTCCGCCCCATTGTGGAGGTTGCGGACGATCAACTCGGACGATGGCACGCGGTTTTGATTTTCTATTTAAATCTCGTTTCTCATTCAGTTGTGCATACGAACATATCGACTATCTCTTTACATATTCTCTCTCTACATCCAACCAAAATGAATCTCGGCGACGACACCAATAGTTCTAGTTCGTCTGAATCCGGTGGTTCGCTTGACGAAGCATTAGATGCAGCCGTTGAAGAGGCCATGGCGGCATGCTATGCGCAAATGCAGCGCGAGAAGGAGGCGGCGGCCGCGGCGGCGGCAGCGGCGGCTGAGCAAGTCCATTGGCCTATTCGACATAGGTCGTATGTCCGACGCGACCACCAGGAAGCTCACAGACGAAAAAAATGAAGACTATTTTTCCGATCAACCGCGATGGGGCCCGACTATTTTCCGCCGCCGGTTTAGAATGTCGAGGTACCTTTTTCTCAGCATTGTTCGTACATTGTCTTCACGTGATGAAAACTTCACGTTTCGGGAGGACGGCATCGGGAAACCCGGCCTTACACCATTGCAAAAGTGCACGACTGCTATTCGTCAGTTGGCATACGGCACCACGGCGGACCTTTTTGACGAGTACCTTCACTGTGGGGAGACTACAGGCCGCGAGTGTCTGAAGAGCTTTTTTCGGGGGATAGTAGAGGCCTATGGCGACACATATTTGCGCAAGCCGACCACTGATTGCCAGGGTCTGATGCAGATGCACGAGAGGGCGCACGGGTTTCCCGGGATGCTCGGGAGCATCGACTGTATGCACTGGGAGTGGAAGAATTGTCCGACGGCGTGGAGAGGCCAATTCACAAGTGGATACAAGGGCAGCCACCCGACGATGATCCTAGAAGCCGTCGCTGACCATCGGCTCTGGATCTGGCATGCTTACTTTGGCGTAGCCGGGTCGAACAACGACATCAACGTCCTCAACTCGTCCACCCTCTTCACCGACCAATGTAACGGCAACGGCCCGGCCATCGAGTTCACTGCCAACAGACGCCAATACCATATGGGGTACTACTTGGCCGATGGCATCTACCCACGGTGGCCAGTTTTCCTAAAGACGGTCAGCTGCCCAATTGGTGAGAAGAGGGTTTTATTTTACGCAAAGCAGGAGGCGGCGCGGAAGGATGTCGAGCGGCATTTGGGGTGCTCCAATCACGGTGGGCAATTGTGAAAGGGCCGGCTCGTTTCTGGTACAAGGAAGTCATCGCCGATGTCATATATGC
>NW_024598656.1:0-25054 GCF_004379255.2 Salvia splendens
TCAGTCATTTTCATAGTTCTCACTCCAAATTAAATTGATAGGCTTGCTTATAAATGACGTGGACCAATAAGAAAGCAATAAGTCATTTGGGCCTCAAAGCTATATTAAGAGTCATATAGAAAAAAGCCCATATACGTTATTGGATAAACTCATAAACTAAATTTGTTCCTTTTCTTCTCAAATAAATGAACTTGCTCGGTTAAATATTCAAATATTGTGATGTTAACAAAATTAGAGTAACATCCATGTGATTAAGAATCATTAATTTTTTTAAATTAGTTTAAATTATAATTATATTCAGCAATATTTACATGATACAAAAAATAACACTGTTAATAACTATATATACGATACCAATTTAGTCTTGTACAAAATAATAACTAAATTTATAAATAATAACATATTAACATTTGTTTTAATATATATCAATTGGAAAAAGTTTATCATTTTAATTAAAAACAAGTTCCTGTGAAAAAATAATTCATATGTACATAAAAAGTGAATTTATCAGTATAATAATTGACGATTAATGGAATAGCGAAAAATATGAATTGCAGTTTTATGTATTTTTGGTTTGATGTTCCTATGAAAAAATATTCATACAAGAAAATGGAGAACGTTCTTGTTTAAATTGAGTGGATGAAGCTTAATATGACTAGTTTGTGTACATGACTATTGCTATGTACAAAGAAAGTATGATATCTCATTTTCTTTTTTTTTGCCCAAGACTAATTTTTCTTGAGATTGTAGGGAATCGAATTAACCAAAACATTTTTAGTGATTATACTAATTAACGAACCTGAACACAACTTTTACCATTTGCACTTAGTGATTATACTTTCGTCATCTCATATTAATCAAACCGTTTCTGTTGCGAGATTTAAGAAACTGGTGTTTAGTAAATTAGAATACTATATGTAAGAGAAAGGTAATTAAATAAAAAATAGTAAAATACGGTGTACTAGAATAAGTTATTATAAAGTGAAAAATAAGAAAACCACTACTTTTTGTTGAAAAATGATTGATTTAATTTGATACATGTCCAAAAAATGACTTAGTTGATTTAGGAAGAACAAAATATACTACTTTCCCATCCACGAAAATAGAGCGCATTTGCCATTTTTTATTGTCCAAGAAAAATGGAGCACATTTTAAAAAGGAAAGTTTTCAACAACTTCTCTCTTACATTTCCCTCTTCTCTCTTACTAATAATATGGACCCCACATTCCACTAACACTACTTCTATCTTACTTTACTAATTCTATATTAAAACTCGTGTTATTCACAATGGGTCATATTTTTTTATGGACGGAGGGACTATATCTTTTGGTATTAGTATAATACTGTCACGAATTACGATAGCTTTGAATTTGTTTCCAGAAAAAGTTAGCCCCCTCTTAATGGGTTGGTTGGGTGTGGGGTGATGAGAAACATGACATTTTATTTATGGGAAAGGTAAGGAGTTAAAGAGTCTATAATAAGTGTGACTTATTAGTAAGCATTTTCCAAGGAGTATAAATGTAGAATTCACCAAATTTTTATTTAGACTTTTGAAGTGCAAAAAAACAAAAGTTTGTTAGGAATAGAGTTGTGAAGAAAATACCAAAAATGTTCAATAAATAGCAAATTAATTGAATAAGAAAAAATAATTCATTTAATTTGAGACGTTAGAAAAAAAAATAATGGCTCAGTTAATTTAGAAGGAGGAACGGAATATACATCTTTTGGTCTCTGGGATAGATTGGGATTGGAGGGGATGAGAAATGTGACAAATTTATTTATGGGAAAAGGAAGGAATCTGAAGAGTTGATAATAAGTGTGAATTTGTTAGCATATTCCGATAAGTGGGATCCAGCAAATTTTTATTGGGACTATTTGAATGGGATAAAAGCAATTTTTTATTGGGACTATTTGAATGGGATAAAAGCAAATTTTTATTGGGACTATTTGAATGGGATAAAAGCAAATTTTATCGGGACTATTTAAATGGGATAAAAGCAAATTTGATAAAAGTGTCTCGAATTAGTGGGATAAAGGCAACAAACAGAATTATCATTAATTAATTGTATTTTGTTAAATTTCAGTTTAAAAAATGGAATCAAATTATTAGACACGTCTGGCCCTTGGCATATAAAAAAGATATGGCTGAATTTATGTTCCATTTTCAATTTTATGTGATTGCCACTTAAATAGCTGGGAAATGAAGAAATATTAAGGTAAATGGAAGATTTACACTTTTATAGATCAGTTGTAATTAAATAATAAATGTGAGTAATGTGACTAAAATGACAAAATCAATTAATAAGCCTCAGTTGTTAATGCTGTATATATAGAAGTAGTACTAACCAATTCAATCACAAACACAAACAAAAATGGATGCAGTTTTGTTTTTCACCATTGCAGCTCTTCTCATCTCCATAATTTTTGCTATGATGATTAGGAGGTCAAGAAATCGGAACCCGAATCTGCCCCCGGGCAGCCTCGGTTGGCCTCTCGTGGGCGAATCGCTCGAGTTCCTCCGTGCCTCGGTCGACGGTGAGCCGGAGGAGTTTGTGCGGAGGAGGGTGAAGAAATACGATTCTCAAGTTTTCAAGAGTTCTCTAATGGGGGAGAATATGGTGTTCATGTGCGGAGCTGCCGGAAACAAGTTCTTGTTCAGCAACGAAAGCAAGTCGGTGACCGTGTGGTGGCCGGGCTCCGTGAGGAAGCTGCTCGGGCCATGCTTGGCCACGAGCACGGGCGACGAGGCGAGGCTCATGAGGAGGATGATTGCGTTGTTCTTGACCCCCGATGCCTTCTCGAAGCTCTATATCAAGACTATGGAAATGGTCTGTCAGCAGCATATCAAGACTCACTGGGAAGGTCTTATTTAGTTTCTCTTAATTTATTATCTCTTTATTTTTATTTTTTTTATTTTTGTTATCTTGCATATTTTATTCTTTTGGCACTGAACAGGTAAAGATGAGGTCAAAGTGTTCCCGACGATCAAGCGGTACACGTTTGGGCTTGCGTGTCGGCTTTTCATGGGGCTCGAGGATGAGGAGCATATCGGGAAGCTAGCTTCTATGTTTAATATTTTCCTTGCAGGGTTAATCTCGTTTCCGATAAATTTGCCCGGGACGAGATTCTGGAGAGGGAAGTTAGCTACGCATGCGATCAAGGATGAAGTGCTCAAGATAGTGAGAGCGAGGAGGTCTAGCTCCGAGCAGAAACTAGACCTTCTTAATCATCTGATTACCACCCCGGATGAGAGAGGCAAGTATATGACTGATTCTGTCATTGTCAACAATATTCTCATGTTGCTTTTTGCGGGACACGATACCACTAGTGTCACCATCACCATGACGATCAAGTGTCTCGCGGAACGCCCTGATATTTATGAAAAGGTTTCAAAAGGTATATGTGTTTACCTACCTATCTCTCTTACTTTATTATTTTTATAATAAATAATGATAGTTGATGTTGATGACGATGATGGCAGAGCATGAGGGCATAGGTGAGTCCGTGCAGTGGGAGGACCTACAGAAGATGAAGTACACATGGAGCGTTGCGTGTGAAGCATTGAGGCTTACACCGCCCGTCATTGGTGGTTTCAGAGAAGCCTTGACTGACATAAGCTACGGGGGCTACCACATCCCCAAGGGCTGGAAGGTATATTATATACTCGATATAGTACATTTCTAGTTATCGTTGCATGTGATATGATATGATTGATATTTATGTCAGTTGTTTTGGAGCGCCTCCAACACACACATGGACTCAAGCTTGTATCCGAGCTCGGCCGACTTTGATCCATCGAGATTTGAGGAGTCGTTGGGGCCGGCCCCCTTTACGTTTGTGCCGTTTGGCGGGGGGCCGAGGATGTGCACTGGCAAAGAGTTTGCGAGGCTGGAATTACTACTACTAATGCACAATTTGGTAAAAAGATATAGGTGGAAGCTCGTGTGTCCTGATGAGAAAATTTCATGTGATCCAATGCCCACACCTCTCCAAGGTCTTCCCGTTCGTCTTCAACCGCATAACTAGTTGAAGCCTTTCTTTTGGACATCAAGATGGTGTTTTATTTTGCAATTTGGTTTAGTAATAAATGTTGTTGAACTTTTAATTTAAATTTTAATGCCGAATTTGATCTTGTCTAATGTCTTGAAATTTGTCTATTGTTCATAAATTTACTGTTGTGTGTTTCGAGAAAATCAAAATTGTTGTTGTTATGAAAAAAATAGGCGAAACCATATTTTATGTGTGATAAGTTATTGAAATAATAACAAACAAAGTGACTAATACAGTTATTGTTACGATTTCTTATGAAAAGCACATTACATGTTTCAAATTAAATTGGTATAATTAGCCTAACTGTTGGTTTGATGTCAATCAGTTTACGACAACTAATAATAATAAAACTTCAAAAAAACAATAATTGATGGGAACAATCTTGTTTTGACACTCACTATGCTAGTTATATTGAAACGTAATAATCTATTTGGGCTTCAAACTATATTAATTCTCATAGAAAAATCCCATATACGTGATAGAAAACCCAATATGCGATTAAAAAATTTGTTGAATTATTTGTTAGTACTCCATAAGAGATTGTTAATTTAGATGTATTGTGTAAATGATTGTTTTTTAGATACTGTTTATTATCAGCGACGATATCTTTACTGTGCGTGTGATCCACAAATAAAGGAAAGAGTTTAGCAGGACACTTGTACTACTATGAAATCATCATTGTTTTCAAATTGAGCTATTAGCATAAAATGTGAATTGCTATAAAATCAATGACTTCAAAAAAATTATGCAGTTAATTCCTTTTATCCCAGTAGATATAACACAATGTTTTTATATAATGAACCCAAAATTTTTGAAACATATATCAAAATGATGACGTAATTACACTAATAAGTAATTGTCAATTAAAAATTTACAAAGAAAGATAAAAGTATTAAATCCTAGGAAATAATATATATAGAATAAATATACTCCATATAGCACTGCGTAGTCAAACAATAAGTCAATGATCGCAATATGAAAAAGACACTTTATTTCATTTTGTATATGTAATATATTGTATATATTGGGATCCTATTCAGATTAGCAGTTTAATAAAATAGATTGACTCATATATTTAGAAATTGTATAAATAAAAATAATTTAAAAAGAACATACTTTTATTATATTTATTTATTTATTTATTTTTCCTACCAAATTGCTCCTAATTTAAATGCATCCCTAGATAGATAGTACGACTATGTAGGGCTGGCAAATCGTGCGGATTGGGTCGCTATCGGGTCAACCTGATAATGACCCAACCCAATAAGGCCTAACCCGAACCCGACATGTTAAGGAATCTGTAAATCCGAACACGAACCCGACCTGCTACCTTCAAATCCGAACACGACCCGCACCCGATACGAACCCGTTATCGACATGATATAATATGGGTTGACACGACACGATAACAACCCGAACCTGATATTACACGATTAAAACCTAATATTACACGATTAAACCTTAATTTTTAACCTAATTTACACAATTAAATTCGTTTTATACTATTTAAACCTAATTTATAAGAAATTAAAAAATTAAAGTAATATATATTTTTTAAATAATAATAAAAATAATAATATTATTTCTTAATGGGTTACCCGTATCCGACCCGCATCCGACCCGAACCCAACCTGAAATTTTCGGGTTCTTAATGGGTCAACCCGATAAGGACACAGACCCAATAAGACTTGACCCCAACCCAATAATTTCGTGCGGATTCGTGTCAGATTATCGTGTCGTGTCGAAAATTGCCAGCCCTACTACTATGTAATAGTACTAGGGGTGGGTAGGTACGGTATACCTTACCGCGAAACCATCATACCGTATTATACCTTACCGAAAATTCGATATGAGAAAAAATCATACCTTTGCCTTACCAAAATTTTCGGTATACCGAACTTCGGTATACCTTATTTTCGGTATGACAAATTTCAATATCGATACTGTAGGGATCAGATTACTCGGGGTTCACTAATTACCGGGACCTCTTTTTATATGACAGAGACTGAGATGGCTAATCTCAGAAGGTACAAGCCAAGTACAACACCAAATATTACAAACAAGAACAATTCAGGGAGTACAAGAATTGGTAGACTAAACCCTAATCTATTACAAGACTTAACCTCTTGCAATAGTACCAGGCTTCTCACCACAATTCACCTGCACACTCAAGAAATCAGTTAGTAATATAAGGAACAGATCCAGAATGGATCTAAAACTGTAAACACAAAAACAGAACACAAGGAACAGAGAAATGGCTCGGGTCGCAACCACGACTACACCAGGGCTAAGGACCTCCTCCGTCCTATCCAACAAGTCACAAGGGAGCACCGTGGAACCAATCTAAACCCCGAGCTAGGGTTACCCGACTGCTACCACTTACAGCTACCTCACGCCACAGATCTGACTCAATCATAGCCACAAGGCCTCAAGAACCCTCGGATCTCACGGATCTAAGAAACCAACCGATAAACCTCCTAGAAATCACACAGGGACAAACTCAACCGTTTGAACTCACTCAAATCTCCAGATCAACGCAGAGGTTGAGAGATAACACTCGATCCTCACCAAAAAGAAGAGATCGAAGCCATCGGAGAAGAAAATCGGCCAGAGTTTCAGAGAGAGAGAGAGAGTTTCTTAGAGAGAAGGCAGAGCGAAAGCTCGAGAAGAGAGAGAGAGAATAGTGAATCGAATGAGTGAGTGAAGAGTTGAGAGTCGATTAAAGACTCAGAGAAAACACACCTCACAATCCAACGGCTCAGCGTCATAATCCGGGTGAAGATGACACGTGGCAGCCATCGGGTAATCGCTCCAAAAGTAATGGGCCAAGAAGAGTTGGACTCATTACACTTAGAACGGGCCATCAATTAAAACGGCCCAGCCGAATTAATTCCAAGCCCAAAAGGTGGTCCATAATTCCACAGATACCATACCTTATTTTCAGTATGTCATATCTAAATTCGGTATACCGTACTTTTGCGGTATACCAGAGTTTTACGGTATATCGGACTACAATACGACATACCAAAATATCATTATTTTGTAAATAATTCTAAATACAAACACAAATGAAAATAAATTTTCAATAATACTTAGAAAACATGAAATTTAATCAAACTCAAACATATTCAATAAAAAAAACTGCAACAATTAAACTCCACGCAATCACATAATCGTTCAACGATATTTGTTTGGAACTAATTTAACTAAAATCTTATATTTGTTTGAAACTAATTGATTCAACGATATCAAGTTTTTCTAATTGAGTTTATTTGATTTTATATTTACATGATTACCCGACAACTATAATGAGGCAAGCTTTGATTTCTACGTGTAAATATTTATTTGTTTGGTAAAAGTATGAATTTACTTGATATAATTTGGCATATATTGATATCGGTATTTACCGAAAATTATGGTATATACCATATTTTCGGTATATACCTAAAATTACGGTATATACCGTATTTTCGGTATACCCCGGTATACCTCGATATATGAAAATTCATACAGTTACCGTACCGAAATAAATTGGTAAGGTATGATACCTTACCGAAAATTGCGGTATACCGAAAATCCGATATTTTTGGTATTTTTTCGATACGGTAAGTGCGGTATTTCGGTATTTTGGTATTTTTACCCAGCCCTAAATAGTACTAAGATTTAAATTGTTTTTGGCTATGTTAGTAAAACTTCTTTGGCCGGTGTAAGAAATGTGGGGAGACAAAGGTAAAAAGTGAAAAGATTAAGTAGAGACCGTTACTAGATATGAGATGATTAAATGTAAGTAATTAAGTTTATTTAGCATTAGAACTGTAGAGCACACGGAGGCATTGTTGATGATTGAGAATGAATCATGCTAGAAGATGATGAAGAAGAAGTATAAGAATGTTCTTGCTTTCAGTGTGTGTTGTGTGTGAAGTGATGGAGTGTGGAGGGAAAATTTGTGGGTTTGGAATCTTGGGGTTGGTGGAATTAAATGAGGAAAGTGTTGGTTTGGGGACTCTAATATATTTTTAGAGTACTCCTTTTTATTGGATATTTTGTTTATCTATATTGAGATAATAGAATTTGTGATTTTTGCATAGGTATTAAAAATTTTATGTGTTGAATTATCTGATTTTGGTAGTGAATTGGATTCTAGACGATTTAATGATGCTTTAAAGCACGAGGCAGTCGAACGTGCTTAACTGGTACTACTTTTTAGCATGAAAGCCTAATTTTGCATAAATTCGATTCCCTTAGGGGAATAAAATGAAATCGAAAGTTCATTAGTTATCAGACATGTTTTTTAAGTTATCGTATAAAGCTAGAATTTAAGCTGTTAGATTTTTAAGTTGTCGTATAAAACCAAAATACTCTACAATAATACTAATGATCTCTCTATCTACCGTCACTAGTCTTGATATTTGATTAACTAAGTTTTAGTAAAAAAATTGATAAATATTAAAGAGATATAGAAGAAAAAAAAGCGTTTAGAGATTTATTAGTGGAGATCAAGACTTGCGTAGTTAAAGATGGAATCTAATCATAAATGGAATACAACTATTTTTTGTTAACGGGCATAAAAAGAATAAAATTGGCTATAGACAAATGAAGTAGTATGATATTATCTCTGTAACACCCCGACTTTTTCTACCTTTTTATTGAGTTCTTGAAAGGACCGTCGTTTGTGCACTTGAAAATTTTTTCGACCTTGTTTCTTTTGTCGAGAGAAGTATTTCACTTTTGGGGCCAAACAATTATTCTTCCTAGCCCAATTTGAAACCCAATTGTTACGAGCCCAAAATGATACCTACACGAAAGAATAGACCTCGTATCAAATACATTTTCGACAACAAATCGAGACGAAAAGTTGGATAAAAACCGCATCACATCAAGACGAGAAGTGGATAAGAACCACGTCGCATCAGGCACGTTTTCCAACGACGGCCGCATTAATTACTCGTCGCATCAAAACGAAAAGACGTGAATTTTTGTCTTTTATGAAAATTTTTCTATAAATACAACGTCCCTCCATTTCATTTCTTTTACTTCGCAATCGAGAATCCGAGAGAGAGAAGAGAGAGGGGGAGCCGAGAGAGGAGTGGAGAGGAGAAGATGATGAAGGGAGGAGCCGATGGCGGCGGATCCGCGACGGCGGATTCGTGGCAGCGGCGGCGGCGGTGCGGCGAACCGAGAGAGAGAGACGGAGGGATGGCTGGATGGCGACAGCAGCGTCCTCCCGGCTTCGCGTCTCCCGGCAGCAACGGCAGCGGCCCCGGCAGCAGCAGCTCTTCCGGTGAATCGGCGGCTGCACCGACAGCGTCGTGACAGCAGCGGCGCTGCGTTTTGATCGAAGGAAGTGCAGCCTTACCTTCCACCGAGAGGAGAAAGAGAGGAGCACGGCTTGAAGGCTTTAAACGATCGAGGTGGGCTTTCTAGTTACCGTACAGTTTTTACGAGAAGTTTTTATGTGGGCTTTCTAGTTACCGTACAGTTTTTACGAGAAGTTTTTATGTGGGCTTTCGAACTAAAGTGTTTCCAAGAACTTTCATATATCGGTTTGAGCATCATGTTATATGTGATCAAAGTGAAAGTGTTGTTGCGCATGTTAAGTGATATATGTGTTGATTTATCGAGTGATTTGTGATTTGCTCGACTTGTTGATGTGATATGAGATGATGCTCGATCTTGACGGAATAAAAAAATGATTTATGTTTCAAAAACGTTTTGAGGAAAATAAAGTTGAAAAGATTATGTCAAGCCATATTTTGTTTTGGAACTATGCCTATCTGACTGCAACGATGAATGGAATGGATTGATGGGAGACCGTGGGAGGTAACCACTTCCCCGGCACTTGAATGTTAAGATATGATGAATGATGAAAAGAACGATGAATGATGAATGGACTGATGAATGAACAAGAGATAGTGAAATCGGGTTTGTCAGATACGACATATGTTCCAAGAAAATAGATCGAAAGATCGCTTTTGAAAAAGGAAAAGAAAAATGTTTAGTGTTCTCGGACTTTTCCTAAAATCCCGAGTTCACTCAAAGAGTGGCTTGACAAAATCTGTTTTTATAAATTATATTTTGGCACGTGTCCACTGAGTACACCAAGTACTCAGCCCTGCATATGTTTTCTCTATGTGCAGGTTGAGCGGTGACGAGCGCGGTGGGTGTTGAGCATGAAAGTGAAGAAGATTATAAATAAAATTTTCTGAATATATTATGTCTTCATACATAATAATATTCTACTCTCGAAATGCTTCCACTGAATATGGTTTCTTTCGCCAAGTATTGTGCTCGAAAATTTTATCTCGAGTTGCTGATTGTTGAAAAGACACTCTGATTTTATTTGAGCTTTTCCCATTTGTTTGGAGCTAAAGTCGAGTTTGCACTCTGTGTATCATACACTCTGATATATATTATTCTTTTAAGCTAATTGAGCATTTCTTATGAACTGTTATCCTTAAATGCTATTCTTAATGTTTGTCCCTTGGTCACGATCGCCTCGTTTGTAACACCCCTGGGGTGGGGGGTCGTGACAATCTCTTTTTTTCGATTTTACAAATTTGTACCGAGATTGTATTGCACTGAATTAAATCAATATTAATTTGTGTCACAGATAGTTGTAGTATTTAGTTAGAAAACTAATCATTTGTGTCATTGTTTTGAGATTAAACATATCAAATTCTATCTAATCAATCAAATAACATTCATAAAACTCAACATAATTTGTGAAATCGAAAATCATTTTTAACATTGCACTGAGTGAGCATATTCTTGTCATCCCAAATCAATTGAAGCGGTTTTTTTTATCATTTTTAAGAAACTGGTATCTATTCAATAAATTTCATGTGATCCAATGCCCACACCTCTCCAAGGTCTTCCCGTTCGTCTGCAACCGCATAACTAGTTGAAGTCATTCTTTTGGACATCGAGATGGTTTTTTTATTTTGCAATTTGGTTTAGTAATAAATGTTGTTGAACTTTTAATTTAAATTTTAATGCCGAATTTGATCTTGTCTAATGTCTTGAAATTTGTCTGTCGTTCATAAATTTACTTTTGTGTGTTTCGAGAAAATCAAAATTGTTGTTGTTATGATAAAAATAGGCGAAACATTATTTTATGTGTGATAAGTTATTGAAATAATAACAAACCAAGTGACTAATACAGTTATTGTTACGATTTCTTAGGCCATCCGCAATGGCGCCTAGCGCACCGCCTAGCTGAGCGCCGGCGCTAGGCGGTGCGCTAGGCGGTCCATTGCAACCGCCCAACGATTTTCGGAATAAAAACCGCCGAGCGCTCGCCGATTTTTAGGCGCTAGGCGATGCGCTGGGCAATCCGCTCGGGGCTATTGCAGCGTCCGGATCGCCTAGCGCACTGCCTAGCCGATTTTTTTTTCCCGAAACACTATATATACGCGGTTTGCACGTCATTTTCATTCGCACCACTTGTTTTAACGAGTACTCTCTCTATCTTAATTTCTGTACAAGATCAACAACGTGAAATGGAGAACAACAACGAAGGTACTCCAATGACGAGCGGGTCTCAAACTCCCCCGGTACCCGTGGGAGGTGGATGGGGTCCGATGCCCGGGTACTACAACATGTACCCGTGGCAGCAGATGATGCCCGGGATGGCAGCTGGGGGGAGTATGCCGGCGTGGCAGGGGGTATCGGGGATGCAGCCCGGTGTGCATATGACGCCGGGGTGGGCACCCGGATGCAGATGATGCCTGGGGGGGATGACGATGCAGCCCCCGACGCAGGGGACGACAGGGTGGGTACCGACGATGCAACACCCGACAGGGGGGGTATCGGGGACGCAGGGGACGCCGGGGGATGAAAACGTCTATCGCCCCAGTTTTGATTTTTCGACTGCTTCTTCGCACACTTCGACCCCAACGGAGACGCAGTTCACGCAATTTGAAACTTTCTCCTTGGAGGAGTTGGGGTTTGATATGCTGGGGGAGCAGTGCGGGGCGCCCCAAAGAAGAAGGGCAAGGGGAAGAAGAAGGGCGAGTCGTCGCAGCCGGGTGAGGATAGCCAGGTCCAGAGGAGGTGGACTGTAACGCCCGACTTTTCCCTATTCCTTTAAGTTGTTTTTGGATTACTGTCGATTTTTTTGTAGCCAACTATCGTTCCGTTTTATTTTGAGAGCCTATGGAATTTTTTTTTAAGAAGCCGAAATATTAAATAAATATTCTGTAGAGATTTTCCTCCTCTGTGATATGCAAATAAATATCAAACAAATCCAAATTTATCAAAAATATATATATTTTACAAAAAATATATAGAAGAATTCGAATTCTCCTTCCCCTCAACCACGATTAAAACCGTCTAAACCTTACCCCTAAATCTCTCCCATATCTTTAACCACCCCTCTATATTAAATCTTCAAATCAGTTTATTTTTTTTCTCTCCTATCGTTCTCTGCAATCAAAGAAGCGAGCTTCAGAAATCGAGAACCAAGTTCGAGAGAGGGAGCTACCAATTGTTCTTTTGAAATCTGTTCAAGGTATATTTCCTCCCAATTCCAATTCCTATTTTGTACTTCATGCGAGAGCATACCATACAATTAGAACTCAAAATCTGCTAGAACACAACACTATGGAAGAGAACGTAATTGAAAGAAACCAACACTCTAATAATCGAATACCCACTGTGATTAATCTTAAGCGATTAAACCGAAGCTTACTAAACTAAAGAATCGAACTTTATCTTGCAAAAATAAATTTAAGAACTTATCTTGCGGGGTTATGTGGGGTGAATCGGATGAGAGATCGAGGCCGCCGGAGCGGCGACGCAGCGGCTGCTGCGGCGCCGAGCGACGACGGTGGGTGTGGGCGACGAATCGAAGTCAGCAGCGGCGTCGACTCCGGTGCAGCGGCGATTCGGAGCAAGCGACGGAGTTCTTTTTTTTCTCATTCTTTCGGTGTTGCGATCCTAGGAGAGAGAGGGAGAGCCAATGGGATTTATTTGTGGATGGGTACTGAGTTTCACGCAGAGTTTTAAACTTCTGTTCAATGGTTGGGGAAGAACTCAGTAGAAAGAGAGAATAGCCGATGGTTTTTATGAAGGAGAGTGTGTTGTTGGTTTCTTTTAAAATAAGAATAAGGGAGTACACGTGTGGTGTGGAATGGAAGTAATATTTTGTTTCTTGTTCAATTGTTTATTCTAATTTATTGAGGTGTTGTTTAAAGAAAAAAAAGGAATGGGGAGTATACAGTACCTGTATTTTGGAAAAGGGAGTACGTAACTTTAATTATTATAATTCTTATGTTCTTTTGATGTTTGTTCTAAAATGGAGGGTGTGATGTACGTGTAATTGGGGTGGAGTATTTTAGGCCAGATTAATTAAATATTTGGGCTGATAATTTAATCATGGGGAATTATTTATTCAATTCTCGGAATAATTCAAAGTACGAAATAAATATAATTGCGAAGGGAAATAGTTATGATAATTTAGTTATGCACTTGTATAATTTTTGGGAATTTATTCCGACATCGTGGTGGAAATACGAGGAGCCAACGGAGGAACTTTGGGCGGCCACCGAATAATCGAAAACCGAGAAACGTGATAAACGATTTTAATGAGGGTGCATGCATCTTATTTATTTACTTGATTCATTGTGTTGATTTATGTGCTATTTAAATGCTAAAGGTGATTCCTTGCAAGCGAGACATGATATCAAGGGAAGGGAAATAATTTCGAATTAAGGACTTAAGCGAACGAGATGGGCTTTCTTTTTAAATAAGGGCAATGCCCAAAGCATATTTTTATGTGAAAATGATATGAATATTTGTCATGCCGTATTTTGTTTTATTCTATGGAACCTATCTGATGTGGCTTTTGCCATCAATGGATAATCGAATTCGGGTCTGTCTAGGGAGTGAGTCCCTATTCAGGTTAGTGTACACCTATGGAGATCGTGAGCCGTCTTTTGGGTCGGCCGGTCTAGTGACTTGGAATGTGGCCACATTCCTTGTCATCAATGGATCAGATATGGTAGACATCTATGGGAAAATGACTGATCAGTCACGAGTTTTACGATGAAAATGATTTTAGTGTCTTGGGCGATTTCTAAAATTAAAACCCCATGGTCACTCAATGGTGGCATGATAAATACTTTTTATAAAAATGTTTTCGGCATGAGTCCATTGAGTGCATCAAGTACTCAGCCCTGCTTTTCTTTTAAAAAAATTGCAGGTTGAGCGTGACGGGTGCGGTGGGTGTTGAGCAAGACCGTTGAAGAAATTAAGTGTTTAGAATGAGTCATGTCTTCACACGTGGCATATTCCTTCTCTCAAATGCTTCCGCTAAGTAGTTGTCCTTCTTTGAGTTCTTGTATCGTTGAGATACTCTGATTTTTATTCGAGCTATTCACATTTGTTTCGAGCTATGGTCGAGTTGCGTTGTTTTCCCCTTTCTTTCCCGCTTCTTTAATCCTCCCCTAGTCGCGATCAACCGTGGACGCTGAGAACGTCGCGCTGTGCAAGGCATGGGTCAGTGTTTGCGATGATCCTCTCGCTTCGAACAACCAGAGGATCGTTAACTTGTGGGGCAAGATAGCAGCAGCCTACCACACATTTTGTCCGGAGGGGAGGCCACGCAACGAGGAGGATTGCCGGAGGGGGTGGGACCGAATCAGGGTTATCGTCTCCCGATTTTCGGGTTCGTACGCCAACGCCCTCCGCATGCAGAGCAGTGGGCAAACGGAGGAAGACTACAGGAGGATAGCGGAGAAAGCCTTCCCCCAGCCCGGGTTGTATAAGGAGTTCACCTACTGGAACTGCTATCTTGTGCTGAACGACTCCGAGAAGTTCCGAGTAGGTGTCGACGTTGGCTGGCCGAAGAAGCAACGACTGAACTATACCGGTGATTACAGCGGCAGTAGCGGTGGTTCCCACGACCTCCCCGAGACGGCCCAGGAGGTCCCGACCCCTCGTTCGTTCGCTCGTCGAACTCGCCCGGTTGGGCACAAGCGGGCTCAACGGGAGGCGAGGGGGGTCACCGGGGGTTCCCAGGAGGTCCAGTCGACATCCCCCTTGGCCAATCCACAGCGGATCTCAAATTCTTCGCGCGTTAACAAACTCGCGCTCAGATGGTCAAGACGATGGCCGAATGGCGGGCGGCGGTGGACCCCGTGGAGAAGAGTTTGCTTCAAACATTACTCATGAGCATGCAGGACGAGTTGGAGGCGGCACGGAGGGAGACTGGCGGGAGTAGAGGCGGTGGCGACAGAGGCGGCAGCGATGGTGGCGACGGAGGTGGAGGCGAGGGTGGCGACAACGACGGAGGAGACGACGACGGAGGCGAGGAGTGAATTATTGTACTTTATTTTAATTATTGTAATTTTTTAAATTATTGTACTCTTTTTTAAAATTAATGTACGTTTTAAATTTTTAATAGTATTATTAATGTTTCCCGTATATGTCTCGTAAATTAAATTCCGTATATTATGTGATTGTTAATTATTTCATTTTTATATAATTGTTATTAGTGATGTGGCTAGGCTATGGCTGAGCTATTTGTTTGTTTTGATGATGTGGCAGGAGGATTTTTAGTGCTGATGATGTGGCAGAAGAAGTTTGTGGCTAGGCTATGGCTGGGCTATTTCTGGGCTATTCCTATTGTGGATGGCCTTATGAAAAGCACACACAAGTTTCGAATTAAATTGGTATAATTAGCCTAACTGTTAGTTTGATGTCAATCAGTTTACATCGACAACTAATAATAATAAAACTTTAAAAAACAATAATTGATGGAAACTGTTGGGTCCCCGGTGGTGCACACCCGAACTCCACATTAGTATGATATTGTCCGCTTTGGGCAAAGCCCTCACGGTTTTGCTCTTGGGGTACTCCCCAAAAGGTCTCATACTAATGGAGTTGGGGAAGCCCATTTATATGATTGCAACTCTTGTCCATTCTCCGATGTGGGATATGGTTTATTGTGGTGAAGTAAACCATATACCACATCGGAGAATGGACAAGAGTTGCAAGCATATAAATGAGCTTCCCCAACTCCATTAGTATGAGGCCTATTGGGGAGTACCCCAAGAGCAAAACCGTGAGGGCTTTGCCTAAAGCGGACAATATCATACTAATGTGGAGTTCTGGTGTACACCACTGGGACCCAACAGTGGTATCAGATCCCTGGTTCAGGGGCTAGGCCTGTGTGGCTCGGGGTTCGGTGGATTGCGCTTGTAAGTTCTCCGTTGTCTCTGTGTGAGCTCGACCAAGAGCTGGGGTGACCTGGTGACCTGTAACATGGGGGGCACAGACATGTGGTCTTGGTCTGGTGGTCTTGGTTTGAGGGGAGGATTATGGTGAAGCAAACCATATCCCACATCGGAGAATGGACAAGAGTTGCAAGCATATAAATGGGTTTCCCCAACTCCATTAGTAAGAGGCCTTTTGGGGAGTACCCCAAGAGTAAAACTGTGAGGGCTTTGCCTAAAGCGGACAATATCATACTAATGTGGACTTCGGGTGTACACCACTGGGACCCAACAGAAACAATCTAGTTTTGACACTCACTATCCTAGTTAAATTGAAACGCGACGATATCTTTTACTGTGCCTGTGATCCACAAATAAAGGAAAGAGTTTAGCAGGACACTTGTACTACTATGAAATTATCATTGTTTTCAAATTGAGCTATTAGCATAAAATGTGAATTGCTATAAAATCAATGACTTAAAAAAATTATGCACATAAATTATGTAGTTAATTCTTTTTATCCCCGTATATCGACTAACGAGAATGTCGGGGTCGACTAACGCTCGTACGAGCTGATGTGTGTAGGGTTGGTTCGATACGGTATACCGTACCAAGAGTTACGGTATGACAAAACACCACACCGATATCGTACCAAACCGAAAATTCGGTAAGGTAGTTTCGATACTGTTACCATATCGTGATTTCGGTATACCGAACTGCGGTACGCCATACCGTTATACCAAAACCAGATCTTAATACAAAAACTCATAACAAATCATACGTAGGGCAGTTTTAGGTCATTGTTGTATTTATAGGTTATTTTAATAAATGATGACCTAAAACGATCTAAAAATGACATCGAATCCAGATTTTATAAAATGGCCTAAAACTGATTAATAATGACCTTATGTGTTTTTGGTTAATTACTGACCATTAGATCATCTAATTCTAGGGTCAAGATATGGGTTACATTTCTGGACTTAAATACATACTTGTTTGGATCATCTATCTATGTTTATGGATATGTAATAATCAATTGGTATAACAGTATACCGAAGTGTCGGTATATGTCGACGATCGGAATAGGCATATATACCGGTATACCGCGGCATGGAAAATCTAATACCGTTACCGTACCGAATCTTTCGGTACAATATTATACCGCACTGAAAACTATGGTATACTGAAGTTTTCAACAACTTCTCTCTTACCTTTCTCCCTTCTCTTTTACTAATAATATGGACCCCACATTCCACTAACACTACTTCTCTCTTACTTTACTAATTCTATATTAAAACCCGTGTCATTCACAATGTGTCATATTTTTTTGGACGGAGGGAGTATATCTTTTGGCATTAGTATAATACTGTCACGAATTACGATAGCCTTGAATTTGTTTCCAGAAAAAGTTAACCCCCTCTGAATGGGTTGGTTGGGTTTGGAGTGATGAGAAACGTGACATTTTATTTATGGGAAAGGTAAGGAGTTAAAGAGTTGATAATAAGTGTGACTTTTTGGAAGCATTTTCCAAGGAGTAGAAATGTAGAATTCACCAAATTCACGGCTGCACCATTACCAACATAAACTGCTATCTGAGTAATGTGAAAAAAACGACAAAATCAATTAATAAGCATTAGTTGTTAATGCTGTATATATAGAAGTAGTACTAACCAATTCAATCACAAATAGTGACCGTGTGGTGGCCAGGCTCGACTAACGAGAATGTCGGGGTCGACTAACGCTCGTACGAGCTGATGTGTGTAGGGTTGGTTCGATACGGTATATCGTACCAAAAGTTACAATATGACCAAACACCACACCGATATCGTACCGAACCGAAAATTCGGTAAGGTAGTTTTGATACCGTTACCATATCGTGATTTCGGTATACCGAACTGCGGTACGCCATACCGTTATACCAAAACCAGATCTTAATACAAAAACTCATAACAAAATCATACGTAGGGCAGTTTTAGGTCATTATTGTATTTATAGGTTATTTTAATAAATAATGACCTAAAACGATCTAAAAATGACATCGAATCCGGATTTTATAAAATGGCCGAAAACTAATTAATAATGACCTTCTGTGTTTTTGGTTAATTATTGACCATTAGATCATCTAAATCTAGGGTGAAGATATGTGTTACATTTCTGGACTTAAATGCATACTTGTTTGGATCATCTCTCTATGTTTATTGGTATATAATAATCAATTGGTATACCAGTATACCGAAGTGTCGATATATGTCGACGATCGGTATAGGCATATATACCGGTATACCGCGGTATGGAAAATCTAATACCGTTACCGTACCGAATCTTTCGGTACGATATGATACCGTACTGAAAACTATGGTATACTGAAAATTTGTTATTTTCGGTATTTTTCGGCACGGTAAGTCCGATATTCAGGTATTTTCGGTATAATTCCCCACCCCTAAATGTGTGGGCTGAAAGAAAGCCATATGTACTAATGAAAATTAATTGTGTATGAATATATGTGAAAGTATGGATAAGAGTATGTGAGCTTTATTTACAGATAGTAGAACATATATAAACATATTCACCGACTACGAGTGCAAGTGATGAACTCCAACCAAACACTAACACTGTTGAATCAGAAGTTAGCTTCCAATAGAAATCACGTATGCCTACAATCTAGATTATGAGCTTGTGCAAGAGGTTTCCAATTTAGATTCAAGAGACACATGAAAATTAAAAAATCCGGATCGATAAATTCGGTGTTCTAGCACTTTCTTAACTCTTACTATCACTAGATAGAACATATATAAACTTAATCACCTACTACAAGTGCAAATGATTTATTTCAACAATCCTACTCCAACCAAACACTAACATTGTTGAATGAGAAGTTAACTTCCAATAGAAATCATGTATGCGGCCTACAAATCAGATTATGAGCTTGTACAAGAGGTTTCCAATACATATTGAAGATACACATAAAAATTTAAAAATCTGGATAGATAAATTTGGTGTTCTAGCACTTAACTTATACTACCATCAAAGTTTAATCCAACAAAAGACGACGAATAATAAAACCTTTCATCGAGGAGAGCGATAAAATAACTTTCACAGCAAGAGACGCCAAAACCAAACGACTAAGCAAATCCCTCGCAACCTTGAGGAGGCCGTCGGCGGGATTAAGCAATAGTTGACGCCTTGAAAAGATCGTCGGAGACCCCAAAATCAAACTAGTATTTCATTCTGCTGAGAGAGCGAAAATGAGTGCATTTTTCCTGTGGGCTACACAACTTCAAACTGTACCTATATAACAGAAACGACAATAATTTTATTCTTTAATTTAGATATTATTTGAATAACTCTATTATAGCCTTTTCTTATTTTTAGATTTCACCAATCACCATAATTATTTTCATGCTCTCAAAATTATGGTGTACTTAAATCAATTGAACTATAACGTGTACATCATGAGAAGATAATTACCCATTGATAAGTAGATACGATAATAGATTACTCCCTTCTTCCCCTCATTAGGAGTCTCGATCGGTGATTTTAGTTCGTCCACAAATGGGAGTTTTGTTTCCCTTTTACTTTAAATAGTAGATAGGTCCCACATTACATTAACTCGTTCTAATCACATTTTATTATAAAACTAATGCTACTACACACCGTAATCATCAAGATTGTAAATATTCTATCACCAATTAACATTTATACTATTATTCTGCATATGTAAAATCAAACAATTTCCTAGAAAAATTAATGACCATGATCTCGACAGTTTATTTTGTTAGAAGTTTCTCTATAGTTTGTAATTAATGACCTTTTAATTAGTTTGTTAAGAATTTGAGTTAGTCTCAGATTTCCTTTCCAAATTAGTTTGTTTGTTTAGTTTATGACTATGATAGGATAATAGTCTCAAGTGTATAGTTTGCTTGGTTTATTGTGCCTTATGAATAAAAAAGATATAGTTACATAAAAATGTACATACCACTAGTACTTATATGCCCCTACTATATGGAGTGGTACTACCATTTTTTTATACAATTAAAATGACAACGGTTTTTTTTATTTTCCATCTAAAACTAGTTTAGAAATTGGTATAACAACTTAATATGCCACGTATTCTTTAAACTATGATTATGAATTAAAATACAGTGCAATTTAAAAAGTGTTGGATATCAATCCTCTTTAGTCTTGACTTTTCTCCGTATTTATTTCGTTAGTAGTTGGAATTGGAGTTGTGGAGTAACTCAATTGCCTTTGTAGACGAGATGAGGTTTAAGTATTTATATTTATACTTCCTCCGTCCCAAATAATTTGTCACTATTTGATCCGGCACGGATTTTAAGAAATGTATTAATAGAAAGTGATTTGAAAAGTTAATGATATGTGGATCCTACTTTTATATACTACTATTAGTTTTATATTAAAAAGTGAGTGAGAATGAGTTAGTGGAACATGAGGTCCACTATCTAAAATGGTAAAAGTGAAAAGTGATAAATTTTTTGGGATGGATAAAAATAAAAATAAGTGACAAATTTTCTGGAATTGAGGGAGTAATATATATTAAACAAAGAACATGATGTATGTGGTAAAGAAATATTTATATTTTATACCTCAAAATGGATGGGTGGGCCTTTAAGACGTACTAGTATTTGTGTAGGGGGAATTGGGCTTTATCTTAGCCAAGGTCCAATATCTTTTGAAATAATTAAAGTAATAAAGTAAAATATCAATCACATCATTTCATAAAGTCTATGTACAATATCTTAAGCGTGCTTCTAAATATTTTAAGCTCAATATAATATTTCAATGTAATGTAAACATAATATTTCTACATTTTGTAAATTTATAAATTTATAAATGTAATGTAAACATAATATTAACACTTTTATTCAATAATACATACAATAATATTTCAATGTTTGTCAACCGGGTCATTGACCTCAATGAGGAAATCCAGAAAATGAAACACGTGCAGTCGAAGAAAAAGTCGTTGCTAGCAATCTGGCATCAAAAAGCAAGAGGCGGTCGGTGGGCACCATTGGAAACAGATGATGGATGAAGAACAAAAGTGAACTCCAGCCTCGAAGGATTGTGACTATCGTAGAGTCGACAATAACTCTAGCCAAGATATAATTATGTTTTTTGGCCTTCGTAGACTGACACTGAGATCCATCTACTTGAATCATCTATGGATTTGGATCCTCTACGGTGCACAGCACTGCTGTGCACCTCACAACACATTAAAAAAATATTTTTTTTTATTATTAAAAAATTTTATTAGGTGCACAGCAGTGCTGTGCACCGTAGAGGATCCAAATCCATCATCTATTGATTGCGCTCGTCCCTGGATGAATT
This sequence comes from Salvia splendens, assembly GCF_004379255.2. NCBI lineage: Eukaryota > Viridiplantae > Streptophyta > Magnoliopsida > Lamiales > Lamiaceae > Salvia > Salvia splendens. The sequence goes on from NW_024598656.1 coordinate 21,615, forward strand.
CTAATGGAATCTTTCAATAAATAGAATAGATGAGTTGGTTATACAAATTCAAAAAGTCATAAATTTGATTTCTTTTTAACTCATAAATTTAATTTAAACACATATTCCTCAGAATTATAAGCACATAGTGTTATTCAATAATAATCTATAGATCGGCAACATACATAGGCGAATGACGAATCTATCAATATCTACTCTCTCATATTTAATTTTAATTTTCCTACTTTATTCTCTTTTTTTCATTCCTATTTTATTTTATTTAAATTTATAGAACATAATTTTCTTAAATTCATATTCCCCAAAGAAACACTTTAATTAATTTTCTTAAAACTTGTGAATAGTTGCTGATTTAATTAAAAGAAATTTGTTGTACTCGTTTCTATACAAGAAAACGTTATTAAAGCCTACGCAACGTTTGTTTTTTTTCTCACACACATACACATCGGAGTTCGTGATATATTTAGCAAGCTAACTAGCCCTTCCCAACCCTCGTGGCTAGTGAACTAGCCTCCCTCCAGCCGGATTCGGTCTCGTAAACTAGCCTTGGTCAGGCTCGTAGACCAGCCACCCTCCGACGGGTTCGGCCAGTAGACCAGCGCTGTCCCGGATGGGTCAAGGGCTCATCAGCTTGCCAAGCCCCAAGGCAACGAGCCTTATAAAGGCCCACAGGGGAAATTAATCAAAGGTTGCACCATCCAGGATTCGAACTCAAGACCTCCTGGATGAGCGGTATCCTTGCCTCCCTTCTCAACCAGTTGAGCTAGGAGTCATGGATTAAAGCCTACGCAACGTTAGCAAAATAGAAATTACCATTTCTGGAAAAAAGTTATAAAGGTAAAACAAGAAAACAGTATATACGCATTTCGGAAGGATATTCCTCACTCGTCGCCACATATCATCGAAAGTAACATATCAATGCCGTATGCCACTTTTTATTTGGAGAAATTAATTTAGAAACGTTTTAGCGTGGTATTTTAATCTTTTGGTGAAAGTAATTAAGACTCTAATTAATTCTATTATGTCAGTCCCGAACTTTGGCGAAATCGAGACATATGAAACCAAGATTAACATTACAAATTGGAAAAACTAATATTATTTACATTAATTACAACAAATACTATATGCAATAGAGAAGTGGAGAAACGAAATGATTTCCCCAACTTGGTGACAAACTCATCACATTCCATAAGTCGATATTAAACAGATTTCATACTTATACATAGGAGTATACCTCATGATCTTGATATCAAATTGAATGTGTCTCTTTCACCTATGATTATTTAATTTTACAATTGAATAGTTTAAACCGTATACCTCCAAATTAAAATACCAACGGAAATGTGAAGCTTATACGTACATTAGTACATACAAACAAACTAATGGCAACCACAAGAATATATGAGCATACATTTATTAATTCATAAATAAAATTTTGTTAATAGCTGTTTGCATTATAGTTGTCTGAACTAATTCTTCTAAAGTAATAAATTAATGTACTTAATTTTTATACATGTATATAATTAGAGTTTTTAGGTATTTTACATTTAAAACCGATTCGAAAATACTAATTACTTTTCAAAATAAATTTATGTATTACATAATTATCTTCCTTCAATAATTTAGTAAAATATTTAATGGGGATGTACTTAAAAAATAACTAATTTTAAAATTACAATATACATCCAATCTCGTGTTGTCACGTGGTACGAAACATGCCATATTGTAAACCCTGAAATGCAATATATATTTATATATAAAATTTGAAAGTACGCTCCAATAAAACTCGTGAGTTTTCAATCATTCGGTAAACAAAGCAAACTTCAGAACGATAATATTCAATTCTTGAGTCTTGATTGATTTTCACCTAATAATCATAAGTATTAACTTTGACTAAATTAATATATACCATCAATCGATTAGTAACAACTTGCCGTTATCTAAATGTTTGATACAATCTCAAAGCAAATTACTCTTAAATGAAATGACATTATATACTATCTCATCTACAAATATATTCTAATATTCTAATTATTCATTTTAGATAGTCGACAAAATCTAATCCCTTCTATTGTTTTTGCAAGTGTTTTGGCTTAATAAGGCATGTCTCATTCTTCAGTGTAAGTCAATTTATTTTTCTCTTTATCATTTTCATAATTAAGCGTCTACAATAGTGCTTCTAAACCGGTTGGCCGAGTGCAGTGGTTTTTAGAGCGCTATTGCAAGGGAAAGAAGTGGGGGAATTGGCCGCTTGCGGCGGGATTCCCGGCCTTATTATGGCCGTTCCGCCGGGCAAACTTCAATATTTAAAAAAAATACATCTCATCTATAAATACCCCTATTTTAATATTATATTTTTAATTTATTTTATTTTGCTAACTAAAAAACTTGAAAAAAGAGCGTAAAATAAAATGATAAAATAAGTTGTGTTAATTTTAGACTAGCTTATTGTAGGTGTTAGTGTCTGAAATTTAAAATATTGATATGACAAAGAAAAAATGTGGATGTGACCAATTTTGGGACTGTTTTTTAACCGTGGATGCCTTACTAATTTAGTATTAAAATCTCTAAGTCAAGTACTAATATCAAAGTGTTACCGTTTATTTTATTTTTATAAAGCCCCCACATAAAAGATTTTGAGGGTGATTGAAATGAAGCAATCTCTATGCCTCTAACACAAGAAATTTAAATTATTTCCAGCCTTGAGTAAAATATATAAACTATATTGTGTCAGAAAAATGTGTGTAGAAGAAAGAGAGAGAATTGATAATGATAATTATACCAGTCTGAAATTCAATAATGGAAGAAAGGTAGGGCAAGGCAGCAATCTTGATAGGGGGGACCTCTTTAACACAAGTCATAATAAAATAATTACTAAATAGTTGGATGGCCTTTGTAATAAAAGTAAGTGAAATTAATAATGCTCCTACAAGAAAACTAACAAGTATATAATTTATTTTCACAGGGTCCCAATTGTGGTGACAGAGTATCATGTCCACAATTAACATTGGTGTCTTTCCAAACAAAATGTTAACATATGTGTCATTTTAAAGTGTGTCCAATAAGATGGCTCAGTCATGGTCCCAAAATCCAACTCCATTATACCCACCATTTTCTAAGATAAACCCTTCAGCATTTCATGGTCCATGAAAACAACTCCTTCACAAACTACACTAATTATTTTAGGTGGCACAATTTTTGCTTCATTATTAGTTTGATATCTTGATGATGGAATTGGTAGTTTGTATATATAGAGAAAGATAGAGGATTAAGTACTAGTATAATTTTGTGTTTGCAATAACTAAAAACTTATTTATGTACCGATGTTGATCTATGTTTTTATTTAAAGAGATTTTTTCCATCAAACAATAATGTAACTAGACAAAATACACTGGTAAGAAAAAAAAAGATTCACACACAAATAATTACCAATAGATAGAAGA
>NW_024598657.1:0-23624 GCF_004379255.2 Salvia splendens
AGAGATGGAGGGTTGCATGTGCTGTCTCTTAGTTAAGATATGGGAAGAAAAGTACAGTGGGGCCCATGAATAGTGAAGAGATGAGACGGTTAAGAGATGGATAAGAGACAACGTTGCGGATGGCCTAGAATCTTTCTATTTTAGGACATGTACCCCACAATCCACTAACTCTACTTTCACTACTTTTTTCTCTTCATCTCTCTTACTTTACTTATTTTTCTTTTCCTCTCTCTTACTTTACCAATTGTGTATTAAAACTCGTGTCGTTTCAAATGTTTCTATATATATGTATATATAGGGAGATGATCAAAGTATAACTAATATTAAGTGTATAACTAGAGAACAAATCTCAGCCATACATCTTAATACTCCAAATTAATCATATGGCTTAGTTATTTTTACATGTTTTAAATAAAAAGTAATTAACAAGGGCATTTTTGAAAACTAAATTCAACTCCAACCGTCTCCTTCAAATTTCCAACTCCAATTTCATAAAAAATGGGACTTCTATTCACACTCCTTTTCCTCTCCCCTCTTTTCCACGGATTGGAATCGGGGGAGGGGATGACGATCGGAGCGGTATCCGTGCACGAACCCTAGGACGAGTCCGGTGACGACGAGAATCGCGACGATGAAGACGAAGATCTTCGTGGCTTTGCCGACGAAGCACATTTTAATCGAATTTTCGGTTGGAGTTTCAATTGGTGAATTGAATTTTTGCTGAAATTATGCAGTTAAGGAGGATTTGGATCCCCAGCTGTGCTGTGCACAGACAGGGGAATAAAAAAATAATTTTTTTTTATTATTAATTTTTTTTTGTGTGTGCACAGCAGGTGTTGTGCACAGCAGGGGATCCACCCCTAGTTAAGGAAAGACAATTGAAATTTGTGGGGGCAATGATGAGTTGGTGTGTGAGTGCGCTTTTTGTATTTATGCGCAGAGGAAAGAAATTGTGGTTTTGCAATTGTATGTATGTATATATAATATATGTATGTATTATTTTCTTTTCTTCTTCTTGGATTTGGGCATTGGTGGAGTGAAGGAGACGATTGAGGAAGCTATCACGTGAAGGCCATTGAATGAGAATACGCTTGATTTTTGGATGTTTCTAACCGTGGAACAATCACTATAACCATGTTTTTACTTCACTGGTGTTAACAAAATACATTACTATAACAAAAAATCAAAGAAACATCACTATAACCATGTTTTTACTTCACTGATGTTAACAAAATACATCACTATAGCAAAAAATCAAAGAAACATCACTCTAACCCTAGAACACATCACTATAACCATGTTTTTACTTCACTGATGTTAACAAAATACATCACTATAACCATGTTTTTACTTCACTGATGTTAACAAAATACATCACTATAACCATGTTTTTACTTCACTGATGTTAACAAAATACATCACTATAGCAAAAAATCAAATAATCGTCACTTTAACCCTGAAACACATCACTATAACCATGTTTTTACTTCACTGATGTTAACAAAATACATCACAATAGCAAAATATCATAGAAACATCACTCTAATCCTGAAACATCACTATAACCATATTTTTACTTCACTGATGTTAACAAAATACATCACTATAGCAAAAAATTAAAGAAACATCACTCTAACCTTGGAACACATCACTATAACCATGTTTTTACTTCACTAATGTTAACAAAATACATCACTATAGAAAAATATCATAGAAACATCACTCTAACCCTGTAACACATCATTATAACTACGTTTTTACTTCACTGATGTTAAAAAAATACATCACTATAACCATGTTTTTACTTCACTGGTGTTAACAAAATACATCACTATAACAAAAAATCCAAGAAACATCACTCTAACCTTGGAACACATCACTATAACCATGTTTTTACTTCACTGATGTTAACAAAATACATCACTATAGCAAAAAATACTTCGTAGACTGATCACTCCTCTTCAAATTCAATGAAGGAGAGGTGATTTCGCCATCACCGCTCATTCCCGACCCCGATCGCCATGGAATAGGCGATCGGAGCACCTCCTTCTCCTCCTCCGCCTCTCCCGCTCTGGAATTAGGGTTGGGAAGGGGGTGGTTCAAGCTTCTAACGGGAAGAAGGAGAGGCTTCTGGCTGCTCTGTGAAACAGCATCGTTTTGCTCCTCAACTACAACTACCGCCTTGCCTCTATGATACTGAGAGTTCAATGCTTCAAACTTGTGCTCCTCGATCACGGATTCAGATTCAGATTCATCATCGATAACAGATGAAACCTGCAGCAGCTTGGACAAATATAGCTGGGCATTATCAATCTTGTAGTTGTCTTTGTGAGGCCCAATATCTTTTTTCTTGCTGAACAGTCCGTACGAAATGGCGATGCCCACAAAAATGAGCTGTAGAAGCTCCCAGCTTGTTGAGTGGAAGGTTTGGTTGAAGAAATCAGGAGCCGTTTGAGCTGATGTTGTTCGACGAAGGACTAGATGTTGACGACTGGATAGCGACGGCGACGACGACGGCTACAACGAAGGCGGCGGCTACGACGAAGGCGACGCGATGTTGAATTGCGGTTTAATTTTGCAGAAGAAGGAAGAGGATAAGAGGAGAAGAACACGGTTTCTTTTTCGAATGAATTGAGTTTGCCAATGACGTAACCTAATTTTGGATGTGCAATGACCATTATGCCCTCGCCTTGTTATTGTGAAGTAAATTTGTGATAGAGGGAACTAATTTCTCCTTTAAATTAAAAAATTACATGTATTAATACTAGCCCTTGATTTTCTTGATCTTGTGACTGTGGTTTGTTCTCTAGTTATGTAGTTAATGGGCACTTGCCCTATATCATATATATATATATATATATATATATATATATATATAGGGATGTATTCATTTCATTTTTGTATATTTTGTTCTTTGTTCTTTTTAATCTCAGCCCCACGATTTTTTCACCCGACGGTTAGATTGGTGCCACGTGTCATTTAATAATGCAGATTTTCAGTTGAATAATGCACACCGACTAATAATGCACCATTATAGTGTAATAATGAAGATTTTCAGTTGAATAATGCACATCGACTAATAATGCACCATTATAGTGTAATAATGCTGTCATGTGGACCGTTGATGAATGAGATCTAACTGCCCATATTAAGAAGAATAAAAGATTTAAGGGATGAATAGGAGAATAACGCTCCTTTATGTATATATATTTTTAATACGAGGGAGTATTGAACAAAAATAATTGTAGTCGTGTAAGTTTTAATGCTTAATTTATATAGTGACATGGCAGGGTCCTCTCTCCACGCGTCCAACACTCCAACCGCCATCCCTTCCTGTCACCTTCATCCACTCCATTTCTCTCTCTTCTCTGTAGCTCGCTCATCCCTCAGTCAATCAACGCTAATCGCCTAATCGAGTCACGCCACAGATCAATTCACCATTACTGCTCGCCACATCACCTCTGAAAAATTATTCTTACTCAACAATGGCGGACGATACTGCTACCAAACAGCCCAACGGAGTCGTGATCGACCCCAACGGCGACGAATATTCTCAAAACCCGCAGGACCTCACCCTTTTCACCCTCCTCAACCGCCTCATCGCTGCGATTTTCTTCCCAGCCCTAATTCCTCCGCCCCCCTCTGCTCCACAGGATCAAAACCGCCCTCGCCGAGAATGTTCCCCTGCTTCGCGACGCTTCTAAGAACTGCTGCACGCGTTCTGCAGTGGACCCGCCGCGGCAGCCCTCTCCGCGCGTTGTTCGTTGTATCCGTGAGTCCATTTATATATTCTCTTGCTCCGTTCTCTGCTTTTTTATTGGATCTGCTGGAAATGAAATTCAAATTAATTTCATGTTTAGGGATAATTTATTTTGGTTTTAGAAATTACTGTTTAAAATTCGTGCGGCCGACAGGTAGATCTATCTGATTTTTTGTTTAAATTTACCTATCGCCATTCGCAATTAGCATTAAATGCCGACGGCTTTTACCATTTCAAACCGATTTGAAGACACTTGGCTTACAGTAATCAAAAGGCTTTCAGTTAAGCCATAATTTCCTCGTTGATTTGTCCAGGCTCATTGGAAGTGAGAATTTATCTTTAAATTGGAAAAAAGTTATTCTCAGCCTAGCTTACATGTTTCTCATAGTTCAGTGGGCTGCTTCGTATACTTAAATGTGAGTTATGAACTCATGAAAGAAGAGTAAATAGGTCTAGCTGCTTCTTCTAGTTTAAAATTTTACTCTTTAGGAATGATGAAATACGGATAAGTGGATGGTTCCAAACTTGCAATACATTGTTAATGCTTCTTGCTATCTTGTTAAAGATGCCTTTGCATCCCAAAAATTGTGAGCCCTTTCGGAAGCATGTGGTTATCCTTTCTAATAAAATCCGAGTTATTATAAATCAATTACTTACACCAGAAGTATCATGAGTGTTTGTGCCATGGTTAAATAAGGCAGCAGAAATAGTCAATAGAGAAAGTAGCTAAAGTAGTGGAGTATACTTTTTTGCCTCTAGTCTACATTATTATGGTGGTTGTGACAGGCATTTTAAGTTACATTCCTTCTTACTTATTCAGAATCAATCTTGTTTAATAGTAAAGCTATTAACTTTTTCCATAATATCTCTCAGAGCTGATCTCTCAACTTTGCTCATCAATACTTTTCTCGGAGACAAACTATTAACATTCTGTTTTCTCCTGTCGTTCAAGTGTCATCAGATGCATCTCCTGGCATTGGATTATCGCAGAACTTTGTAACTTGTTGTGTATTTAGATATAGTTGTCTGGGATCTTTGACGTCTTGCTTTACAGAGTTCTGTCTTCCACAGATTCTGATTTTCTGGAAAAAAAATTCAAAGAATCTTGATGGAAATTAGTTCTATATATGATTAAGCAGCTCATTGTCACTAAGTCTTGACAAAGCAATGATTAGTTGTACCCTTATCAAGCAAGTGGGTCTAGAGAAGGCCCTATAGGTCATTATTTTATGATAGAAATAATCATGTAATTATGTTTCTTGATTGGCCTTTTCTTATGATGTTGTCATGATGCTTATAATTGTTGCAGGTAGGGACAATTGTTTTCCTAACGTTGGCGGGATTGTTAGTTTTCTTGCTCTTCTTTGTTGCTGCAACCTTCAATGCTGTTGTCATTTCTCTTGTGATGTCATTAGCAGCAGCAGGAGGATTCTTGGCTATTTTCTTTGCCTGTGTTGCAGCCATTTATATTGGAGCATTATCCGTAGCTATATTTGTCATCTCTGCAGCAACAATTTCTTGTATCATTGCTGTTCTTATTGCCGCAGGTAAACATTGTTTTCTTATGACTTAGCGATTCTGGACTTTGATGCTCTTTGGAACACGACTAAGATTATTTTTTTACTGTTGCATTAATCAATCACAATAGCAGAAAGCAGGTTGTTCTTGAATTAGTCAGCATTCTAGAATTAATTTAATTTTTGAGGAAGTGAGACTTTAAAACGATAGAGGCCACCTCACTAGTTTAAATAGTAGTAGTTTGTTCATCCCTATTCCATATGGTATTAGAATTAAAAAACCAGAAATACTATTCACAACATGTAACCACTGATAGATTCCATTTCTACAAAGTTCTTAAAATAAACTTGATCCTACTGCCTCTTTAAGTCTTAGGGTGATTATCATGTTTGTACTTCTCTGACAGGTTATGTTTTTTTTGGATTTTTTTTCTTAGACCATTTTTAGTCACCATTTTTGCGAACACTAATATTAGTATACCTTAAATTTAGCTCCAAATGTTAAACAGCAATACCATGGCATACTACTTAACATGACGTCTAGTTTCCTAATGTTTTTACGATGAAAGACTCTCGAGGTAGTCTAGACAAGTAGTAGGAACTAATGCACCACTAGCTAAATAGTCAGAGCAACTTAGGACAGTAATATTAAACGAAAATTGTCAAGATCCTCAATAGGAGCATGCATTTTGCTATGTGACTTTGGGAAGCTACCTTTTACACATAATATTGTCAGACTCACCGAAATAATAGAAGTGGCCAACTGATTATCTCAATGAATTCAAAAACATCATTTCACAAAATTTTTACTGATTATCTTCTCTAACTGGAAACGGTTGGGATTGTTGTCTTTAATTCATAGAGTTTCTGATACCCGCCGATATGCCAAATAATCACCTCAGTATGACAAGAAGCAGATGTAGCATGATTTCTCATTCTGAACTTCGACAGCAGTTTTCTTCTTGCTTTGTATCTTGTGTAATGCTCACCGCTGATGTCAAAATCAGGTTGGATTGGATTCTTTTGTACATTGTGGATTGCAGCGCAGAAAAGCATAGGCCTGGCCAAACATTCCATTTCCATCACAGGGTCGGCAGTTTCAGCCTACTCATCCGCTTGGCACGACAAACGTGGCCAGGTCTCAAAGAAATCGGACTGAGGCCGCGTGGATTATGATGTGCGTGTGTATCCAAATGCTGTGAGTTTTATTCTATCCATCTCCGCGTTGCGCTGCTCTGCTCTATTATATAAGTATCAATAAGGATGCCGGGTTGTCTTGTGTATATTGTGCTAGCATCTAAGGAAACTTGATTCATATAATTTCTATCCCATTTGGTTTTAGAGTAATAAAAGTTAATCAATCTTTTGTTTGTTTTATTGCGTTTAGCCATTTCAATCCACACTATACTTTTTTCTATATGTTTATCACTTGAGAAGTTATTTATTACACTTATCTCATTAAGGAATATGTAACATGTCAAACCTCGACATAAAACTAGAAGTTTGGTAAGTCATAAAAATAACATTATTATGATTTGTCGGTCATTCGAGATTTGTGGTCTTCATTTAGGCTGTGTTGTCAATTCTATCCAACTTACATTATTCATTGAAAAGCAACATATATGCGGAATACTTTTGCTAATTAGCCTCAAATTTCGTTAGATGAAAATTAAAATGTAATTATTTTAATCACCCTTTTTCCCCAAAAATGAAAAAAAGAAAAAGAAAAAGAAAATGTCAAATATTTTTTTTGGCATAGATGTGTTAGAGCATCTGTCGCATCGCCGTTTCGATGTTGTCTCGATAATGAAAAAAAAGAAAAGAAAATGTCAAATATTTTTTTGGCATAGATGTGTTAGAGCATCCGTAGCATCGCTGGCTCGATGTTGTCTCGGTCTCGTCTCGGCGAGACGAGACAACATCGAGCCAGCGATGCGGATACTCCGTCGCGTCCCGTGTCCCTCCGTCGAGAGGAGGTTGGCGAGCTCTCGTGCGGTCGTTTATATCTGTTGAAAAAATGTTTTTTTTAATTCCGAATAAATCAGGGAAAAAAAATTCCCCCAAAAATACTAGCCGTTTATAGCTGTTTTTTCCAATATTTTAATTTTTTTTCTATTTTTTTAAGCCCCCAATCACTTCTATAAATATCAAATCATTCCCACAAATTATCAACCATAAAAAAACTCTATATTCTCACTCAAACACTCTACATTCTTCATCTCAAAACATTATTCTTCTCCCAAATTTAATATATTCATGGATCCATTTGAGCAAATACGTCGAATGATGGAAGAATCGCTAGAAGCAGATCGGCGTTGGGAGGAGGAGGAAGCCGCAACGCGTCAAAAGTGACCCCAGAAATACATCCATCGTGACCGGGAGGAAGCCGCCGCAAGGTTGGTATGAGATTACTTTTGTGAAAACTCCGTATGGGGAAATACCTACTTCCATCACCGTTTTCGCATGCGGCGGGAGCTATCTGAAGTGGCCAACCTTCGTGAAGACGTTCAACAGGCTGATAAACGAAAAACATGCTCTTTTTGCGCATAAGCAAGAGGTTGCTCGCAAGGATGTGGAGAGAGCATTCGGGGTTCTACAAGCTCAATTCCACATTATCAAATCCCCAGCTCATACGTGGTTTATGGAAAATATGGTCGACATCATGTATACATGCATAGTCTTGCACAACATGATTGTTACCGACGAAGGACCTAATGCGGAAAATTGGTTCGAATCTGAAACGCCGGGATGCTCTACTAGGCCTGTAAATTCGGGTACCCGCTTGTACCCAAACCCGAAAATTCGAGTACCCGAATCCGAAATCTCAAAAATATCATACCCAAAACCCGACCCGTGTATGAATTCGGGTACCCTAATACCTGGTGCGGGTACTCGAACCTAACTAATCGGGTACCCATAAACCCGAAATTAGTATATTTCAAATTTATTCTTTTATAGTATAAATTATATTGTGATGAGAAAAGAAATGATTAAAAATAACACAATAATACTATTTATTGACTATTATTAAAAGTCCAAACTTCAATTCTAATGCTTTAGCTTTCTGTATAGTCTAGATTATGATTCTATGACTATATATATATAATATATATAATATATATATATATATATATATATACTCCCTCCGTCCCATAGAAATAGACCATTTGAGATTGACACGAGTTTTAATACATAATTGGTAAAGTAAGAGAGAAAGAGAAAATATAGTTCAAAATTATGTAGTGAATGGTGGGACACATAAAAATAGATAAAAATAAAGAGAAGGAGAAAAATGTTGCCATAATTGGATATGTGCTATTTGTATGGGACAGACGAAAAATGAAATATGACAAATTTCTATGGGACGGAGGGAGGGAGTATATAATAGTCATTAGACAAATAGGCACTACTTCATTTTAAAATAAAGAATTTTTTGGCATAAATCTACATGTGATTAAATAAATTTACCCTACGGGCCATAGGCCTATACTAAATAAAAATATTTATCACAAATACATAATTAATCGGGTTTAATCGGGTATTAGTCGGGTACCCTAATACGGGTTTCGGGTACCCTAAACCCTAAAAATCATAACATTAACTACCCAAACCCGTACCCGAACCCATAATTTCGTGTTTTGGGTAGGTATTGGGTCGGGATCGGCTATACCCAAAACCCACGGACTAAATTTGCAGGCCTATGATCTACCACAAGTAGTCCGCCTCGCAGTGGAGTGCATCTGTCTTTGCAAAAGCGACTTTGTGTTCGGGCAAGGACACGCGATTCTATCGCCCACACCCAACTCCAGGAGGATCTAATGGAGCACATTTCGGCAAAATTTGGCAACCGTTAGACGATCACTGCATCACTTTCCATGATTATGCGGATTTCAATAAATTGTAATATTAGGATTTCAATTATGTATTTTTTGTATTTTCGGATGTTGTAATTTTCGTGATTTTTAATGATTTTATGAATTATTAGTATTAATTTCATATTTCAATGAAATATTAATTGAATTTGTTGGAAATAAAAATAAAAAATGAAATTGAATGAATAGTTAAGCTATGAGATGGTTAAGAGATGGAGGGTTACATGCGTTGTCTCTTAGTTAAGAGATGGGATAAAAAGTGCAGTGAGCCCTATGAATAGTAAGTGATGAGACGTTATTGAGACATGAATGTGGATGGCCTTACGAGAATTCTCTAGTGCACCAAAACATCATTCTACCAACACCAGATCGCGATCAATAGTTTCTAGAGAATAATATAAATACTAGTATATCTAGGTAGGTGTCTACTGTCTAGTTATATGGAGTACATATTCGTATTTAATTTAGTTAGGAATTGGATTTCAAAGATCTTATATCAATAATTATTTTAATTTGAAAGGAATAATGATATTTTAGGAGGCAAAACAAGATATATTTAAAAAATTAATCGAAGGATTAATAATGAGTTATCATTATACTTGAATGACTCGAATATCTAATTTATTGAGTAAAGAATAAGTGTTTATAACTACTGGACATAGTAAAAGTCGGGAAGGGGCTCAAGCTGCTACCAATTTTAAAGAAAAGTTAAGCATTATCGAATTTTTAGTATTCTACGTGTATACTGCAAAATTGAGAATATATAACCCTATTAAGACGCTTCTAATTCACGCAACTAAGTTGTGCTTTATGACGATAAATATGAAATAGGAGTATATTTTAATGACAAAGTGTACAAATTTGGGAATTAAAGGCATGCATGTGACATGGGATGAGATGATCATCCCATTAATAGTGTTACTATTATATTAAACATTTTCTATAGATTAAGAATTTATTGTTGCTAAATACATCATAATTACCTATAACAAAAGTAGAATTTTACAAAAAAATATACTTAGTAGTATATCATAGTTTCAGAATATTTTGATTAAAAAATGATTATTTTAGTTGATTTGCTAAATTCCAAAAATATGGTATACGTTTTAGAAATTTTAGTCTATGTTATAAATATAAATTATAATGTATTATTAAATAATAATCTTATTTTGAATAATAAATATTACTTCATTCGTCCAGTAATAGAATTACTTTTTTGCCACTTTAGTTTATCCACTAATAAAAGTCTGATTTCACTTTTATTGTAAATGGTCAATATATAGGTTACATATGCATATTCTAGCAACTTATTTTGCTCTTATTTCATGAAACTAAATGTAAAAATGTACTCCCTCCGTCTCTTAATAAGAGTCATAAATTTTAAAAAATGTAAAGAAAAATGATTTAAATAAATTAGTGGAATATAAGATCAGATACCCGTATTATCTTCTGTGACAATTATGATCGGGTTACATATCATAACTCCATATCCCTATTTATATAAAGAGTTCTAATTGCTTAAATGCGGGGATGTATAGCATCAAGCAACTCATCTATAGAAAAATGCACAACCTAATAAAGGGATGTAATATTGTAAGTTTATAAGATCACAAAGAAAAAGGATGATGTATAAAAGATTAAGTATGTCGGGTTTTTATTTTAAATGTTAATAATATTTAAATGAAAATTACGAGGAATGTGATATGGTAGACCACTTTTGTGCCAGCTGTGGTACAAACCATTTATTTGTACTATTCAATGTAACCAGCATTAACTACATTCACACTTTCTGCTCTAAATATAAGATCCTATTATTCCATCGACCAACTAATATTCTACTTTCATATCTTAAAAAATTTGCAGTTTGAATCTCTATTAACACTCAATTATAAAGCGGAATTTGTGTTTGCTTTTGGGCTTTTGATTTACTATGGTATGCTATGTACATCGAGAATGTAACTTTGTTGACGACTACTTATCACACGTGTACATACAGGCGTAAAGGTTTCGTGTCCAGGTTCTAGATACCTCTTCGTTGGACTTTAGTATCTGTCTCTTGCATACATGCTTGGTGTCTCCTATTATCCGTATTTTTGTTTTTTTTTAGATTTTCGGGTTGTTCCAACTTTTACTACTCCGCCAAAAAAATACTACTTTCTTTTCGTCCACTAATTAATATCTCAATTTTCATTTTTTCCATCCTTTTGACAAATATTTAATATTTTTGACAAATAAACTTCATATTCTAATAACTCATTTTACTAACATTTTATTATAAATACAATATACAGAAATAGATTTTACATTCGACTAACAATTTTGTACACTTTATTTTATATATTTAAACAATTTCTTAAAAATCGAGCTAGTAGGATATTTAATTTATCGTTAGACAAAAAGTGTATAATTTGTTACTATACTATTTTATCACATTCATAAAAATTACTCTCTTTCTGTTTATAAACACTCTACGCAAATATATTATTCTCAATATATCAGTTTATTTATCATTTATGATCCTAAGCTTTAAAACTTGTGCAACAACTCAGATCTTATTTCTAAATCAAGCTAAATGATTGATTGCTTAATGATAAAGTGCGCCGAAGATGAACCGAGTTAGGCGATCTGCCAGAAGGTGTGGGGTTGTAGGGAGTAATATTTTGACCTAACTAATTCCTACTGTATTTCCCAAAAATCTGATTTAGTTTAAAATACCGAAAAATCGAACCACAAAATAGGTAAAACGACAATTTATAGTAACTCCTAATTACGAAGGAATTAATTAAAGAACAGGGGAATTGGGCTTCATCAATAATTAACTTCTCCAGCTAAAAAAATAGAATGAAATAATTTTGATGTCTCTACACTAAAATTTCCCAATTTTGAAAGACAAATTATAGGGGAAAACAAAAACAAATCAATCTCAAGTGAATTGATGCAACGATCCTTTGATCTCTCTTGTAGTTCTGGAATGCATCAATTTCCCTCTACTTTTTTGCGGCAACAATTTGGACCAAAACCCTCCCTTCACAATCCGAATCTCCTTCTCATGATTCCGATCGGCCTCTTCTGCTCTTCCCCGCGGCACCCACCACCGCCATGGATCTGCTCTTCCTGAAGAAGGCGACGGAGATCGTGAGTTCCGGCGGCGGCGAGGCGCAGGAGGAGGAGAGAGAAGAGGCGTAGGAGGAGAGAGAGGAAGCAGAAGAAGCAGCGGATGGAGATCTGGCCGTTCTCGAATTGTCGCAATTGGAGAGGTTTGAGAGCTTTTCGCGCAGGCAGATGGAGCAGACTCCGGCGATTGCCTGTGCTTGGGGTGTTTTTTGCACGCCGCCGCTTTATTCGCCTTCGATCTGCCCCTCTCACCTTCCCTCGCTCCATTTTTGTTGTTTGTGTGTGTTTTTGTGTGAGTGCAGCTTGTGTATGTATCTCTTTCTGTGTGTATAAATATAGATATATAAAGAGGGAAGAAATGTATGCATGGGGGAGTTTCCATGACATTTCATGTGAAGGTGCAAGGGAGCTTCACAAAATCGCTTTATTTCACGGTGCGATTTGAAAAGTCTATTTTTGGGTGAAATGAAATCGCATTCTCTCTCTTTCAATTTATGAATAGTTAATTACTTCATCCGTCCGCCATTAGGAGTCCCATTTATAGGCGGCACGAGTTTTAAGAAATGTTAAGAAAAGTGAGTAGAAAAAAGTTAGTGGAATATAGGTTCCACTTGTATATATTAATTTAAAATGAAATGTGAGTAGAATGAATTACTGTAAGGTGGGACCCTATTATCATTTATAGTAAAAGTGAATCGAGACTTCTATTCGCGAACGGATTAAAATAGAAAAACATGACTCCTATTCGCGGACATAGTATTTAGTTGGAGCGGCTTTACCTGCCTTCGCGTGATGGCGGCGTGGAATTCTTGTGTCACTTTTCTGTACAAATACATTAATAGAAAAGTCCAAACTAAATTTGAATTGTTTAATTAAGACTATGTAAAAAGTGTTTGAGTTTAGCTAATCCACGTCTGAAAATTTGTATCGACTTCTTTAGTGAGGATAAAAGTTGGGTTTGGTTTTGGAGTTCTAAAACAGTAGCTAGGCTTTATAGACTATACTTTATCAATAAATAGATAAGCATCTATTCACGCTTGTTCAAATATATTTTTCTTCGGGTGAACTTTATCATTGGAGTAGTATTTAATTATATACCGACATGGGAGTAGTTTTATGAGCCGTTTTATTGGGTTATTTAGTTTTTTTGATGAATAGAGTTAATTAGAAATAATTAAATCCATAATTTTGTGAGCCAGTTTTGACTATAATTGTGGCACTCGAAGTTTGGCCGATTGATTCGAACAATCTCATCAAATAACAAAATTATTAGTCCACGTACTCTTAATAGTTACTTACGATTTGTATTTATTATGACGAACTTTAAACTTAGAAAATAGACTAGCATAGCATACATGTATTATCTAGTCGTATAAGCTCAAGCGCCGCATCGAAAAGCACGCGTTTGTGTGCTTACGTTTGTAAACACATTGTTGCGACGGGCAGGATGCACGGGCAAGCGTGCCTAAGAACACTGGTTGATCAACATGATCTTTCTAATTTTCAGGAATATTTTTTGAAACGGATTGTTTTTTTCTTCTTGAATAATTTTTTTTTAGAGTTAAAGTTAAGTAATTCTGAAAATTTTAGGGTTTCATATATATAAATAGCGTCAAATAATTGAGATGTGATTATTTTTGTATGCACATGATGACTCCTGTGATCAGCAATACAAAAAAAACACACGTAAATAGTATAATTGCTTGAGATTTAAGTACTCCATTTTTAAGGTGATGAGCTATTGATGTCCTTAATAGCATTTAAGAAATGGCTGTCCCTAACCTAGAAATTATGCTTAATACTACTACGTACATATAAATATATTCACAAACTCGACTTCCTCAAATCAAATGACAAATATCTTATTTTAGATCCTAGCTATATTAATATGTTTATTGGTGAACAGATCACACGAGAATATAAAAAGAATAATATACATTAGAAAATGAGAGAACACGTTGTTTCCAGGATGTGCATTTACGTACAAGTGGAAGACAACTGCATTTTAGTATATATGTACGTGTACGTATGAAACAAGTACAGTTGGACACCTCTTTTGCCTAATAATGTTCTGAATTTATTATCTCTAATTTATTACTATGACGTAGTAGGAGTATTAAATAATGGCTTCGAATTTTTTTTAGAGTAGTGCTAAATTGTCATATTATGGCCAGCCATAAAAATAAAAAAATAATAAAAGATAGTGTATTTAATGTCATTTCATTGAAATCAATACTTCTAAAAAGTATCAATTTTATTTATACAATTGTACCCTTAGTTATAAAATATAAATATGAAGAGACTAGAATTTATTCAATTAGATCATTAGTTAACTCATGGTGCATGAAATTTATATAAAATAAAATTAATATTTATTAAGGTTACATGATAATTAATTTAATTATTTCTTATATTTATAATACCAATGCATCGTGGTAATACTTTTATTTTTCATATTTACTTAAAATACTCTAAATGTTTGTATATTTACAAATAAGTAAAATTGAGCTTTGATCAATATACTTATTTATATTAATAATCATGGGTTAATATTATAAATGATCACTAAACTGCAGAGCATGTATCAAATTAGTTCCAAATAAATTTATTTCATAACGAGTACAAAACTTTATTGATTCCAACTTGGTATAATAGGAAAACATTTTTAAAAGGACAAAATTTTAATCTTAAATTAAAAAATAGTGTAAAAATAATATTGAAAATATAAAATTAAAAAAATGAATGAATCTAATAAAAGAAATATGTATAAAAGTGTAAAATTTGGATTAGAGAAATGAAATAAAAAACAACTAGAATTAAGTAAAAGGGTAATAGTGTAAAATTATTTGAGCATTAAATGACTTATTTGAAACATTAGTAGTCATACGATCTAAATTTACTAAAATGCCATTTTATGGCCAGCCATAATGTGGCTGCATAGCATTTCCCTTTTTTTTATCTAAGTTATCCTTCCCCATTTTTTCCAGCCACGTCAACAGGTCCATCCCAGAGTCTATCTCCCTGCAATAAAAGCTCATCCCAGAGCCTATCTTAGAGCTCATCTCATTTCCGCATCATCACTATTTTATTTCACTTTTAATTGTTGATGTAAATTAAAGACAACGTAAAATATACGACAAAAACATATTTCATTTTAAAAACTAAATAAAGCATAAATGTATAAATAATATAAATAAAATTACATAATAAATTCATTCTTCGATGTATTACAATATTCGGACAATGATTGAGTTGCTCTCGCCGACGTAGGAATCAGAATCTAAAATGGGAGTGAAAATAAAAGACATTTCTAGTGAGAAAAAAATGTGAAATAGAGAAGGATGTGGGTGTGTGAAATGAAGGAGAGGAGATTGAGGTATTTATAATAGGATAAGAAAATTAAAAAATCGGCTCCGCCATCTGCCCGAGCCTCCGCAATGGAGGCCAATCGCAAGGCTGATGCAGAGCCAATGAGGCATCGGCTGAGGCTATTGTCCGGCGCTGGGGCGGAGGCGTTGGGGAAGGGAGATCGGTCCTCTCTCCGCAATGGAGGCCGACGGGGCGGCGATGTGGTGGCTGATCGGTCGGTTGTGGCGATCAACCACCATTGCTAATGCTCTAAGCTGTAATTATCTAATCTCACACCTTTAAATTAGATATAAATAAGCAATTCAAATTATCTTAAATTATTAAGGATCTTAGGACATTCAAAATATCGATCTTATTAAACTATTATATCAACATATACACTTTCTTTTATATAGGGCTGAGGAAAAATACCATAATACCGCACTTACCGTATAAAAAAATACTGAAAATACCAAGTTTTCGGTACGGTATGATACCGTACTGTAAGATTTTGGTACAGTAACAGTATGAATTTTTCATATACCGCAATATACCGCAATTACGGTATATACCGTAATTTTTTGGTATAATTCGGTATATACCGAAAATTGCGGTATACACCGTTAACCGCACACCGATTATATATATATAGGGATGTATTCATTTCCTTTTTGTATCTTTTGTTCTATTGTTCTTTTTAATCTCAGCCCCACGATTTTGTCATCCGACGGTTAGATTGATGCCACATGTCATTTAATAATGCAAATTTTCAGTTGAATAATGCACACCGACTAATAATGCACCATTATAGTGTAATAATGCAGATTTTCAGTTGAATAATGCACACCGACTAATAATGCAAATTTTTCGTCAAATAATGCAGATCATCACAACCATCCAATTCAAGGATCCAATGCCTGTGATTAAAAAGAACATTGGACTGAAAAGCTGCGAAGGACATTAACACACCCATATATATATATATATATATATATATATATATATATATATATATATATACACCATATTTATAATATTACTCCATCCGTCTGCCATTAAATGCCTCATTTTCTTTTTTCGTCCGTTAGCCAATAAATGTCTCATTTCACTTTTACCACATTTGGTAAGTGGACCCTACATTCCACTAACTCATTTCACTCACATTTTATTATAAAACCAATATATAAAAGTAGGTTCCACATTCCACCAACTTTTCTACCCACTTTACTTTATAAAGTCAAACAATTTCATAAAACCCGTGCCGGTCAAATATGAGACATTTAATGGTGGACAGAGGAAGTATAAAATTTATTATTTACAATATATAATATTAAATATTTTTAAAACTAAAGCACCATGGTTGTAAAGTGATCGTGAATGGAGTTTGAAGAAATGAAGCTAATTGTTTTTTATTTTGATGTTGGAATTTTATTGATTGGAAGGTTGTATTAATTTTGAATGTTATGAACTACTTTCTGATGGAATTTTATCGTTTTGAACATTATTAGATAGTTAAAATGTTATTTTCAGTATTTAATGTATAAAACTGAGTTTTTTTCGGTAAGAGCATGATTTTGGTATATTGGTAGTATTTCGGTATACTGTACCATATTGCGGTATAGGGGTATACCGAAGTACGGCACGGTATATTGAAATGTCAGTAAGGTAATAGTATTCATATTTTGATATACAAGAATGCGGTATACCGAAAAAATCGGTAAGGTACAATATCATTTTTTCTCATACCGTATTTTTCGGTACGGTATTCAGTATATGCCCATTTCGGTACGGTATACCGTACCGATCCACCCCTAAGGTGGGCGGAGGAGTATTTTATAAGCATAAATAATTTTTGCGGTATACAGAAAAAATTGGTAAGGTACGGTATCATTTTTTCTCATACCGTATTTTTTCAGTATACCCACGATCTACCCCTACGGTGGACGGAGGGAGTATTTTATAAGCGTAAATAATTTAAAGAGGGAACATCTTTTTTGGTAAATCAACTATCTTAAATGAGCAAATTTGGTCCATAACATTTCATAATATCTTTTGTGGTTCGTCAACTATGAGTTAATATCAATTCAACTATTTTTTGCCTATTTTCAATATTTTCATGACCAAAGTATTCTCAAGGCAATGAAGGTCATTTCAATCTATCTACTATCTCTTTTTTATTATTACTTATATTCTCTTCTTTTTTCTTCTTCCTTTCTTCTTTCTTCTTTTTTCTTTTCTTTCTTCCTTTACCCTACCTAAAAGACCTAGTACCTCAAATATAAAGACCCCAAAATATGTAATTTACTCTCTAGATACTTCATTAAAATATGTAACTTTGTATCATTCAAAATTCCAGTCCAAACAAATTGTCGCTTCAGAAATCATAAACCTCATTTCAACGACCCAAAATCTTGAACCAAGATTCCTTAAAAATTCAATCTTTCCATAAGGAATTCCAAAGAGAAGTGAAAGGGCCATGCATGAGGAAATATGTTTTGTAGAGAGAGATGTGGGTTGTATATACTATGGTGTGGTGGATGAGCATTGTGCATAAATTAATATTTGTCTTTAGGGTAAAGGGAAAGAAAAAAGAAGAAAGTGGAAAGGAAGAAAAATAAATTAGTACATACTTTAATGAAAATGAGAGAGTAAATAGATTGAATTGCCCTTCATGGCTTTAAGGGCATTTTCGTCTGAAAAATATTTAAAATAGCCAAAAAGTAGTTAAATTGATATTAACTTATAGTTGATAGACCTCAAAAGATATTATGAAATGTTACGGACCAAATTTGTTCATTTAGGATAGTTGATGTACTAAAAAAGATCTTCCCTCTTATTTAAATTAGTCTTATGCTATGCTCCAATCAAAACTAAAATTGAAGTCGACATCTCTTGTTAGACTTTAGTTGAATTTATCAATCCAATATATTCCCTCCATCCCATAAAAATATGGACATTTGAAATGACATGGGAATTAATGCACAAATGGTAAAGTAAGAGAGAGATGAGAAGGATAGTTAAAGTAGTGTAAATGAATAGCGGAACCCACATACATTATCATTAATGTTTAATAAGTTGTAATGATGGTCATAATGGTATATATTATAAATAAATTAATGTATATTGATAATGAGTTAGGGACAACTTTCCATAAATGGAAACACCGCCCATATTTTTATGGGAAATGGAAACACCGCCCATATTTTTATGGGACAAGCGGAAATGAAAAGAACACATATTTTTATGGAACGAGGGGAGTAATAGATTGCATTTACGAATATGAGTCCTATCAAGACGGAGACTAAATTTCATGGGAGTATTTCTTTGATGAGGCCATTTGATTCCTTTTAACACCACGCATTCACTTATTGTCTACACTTTTCTGCCTTTCTAAAATATTAAGATACACAATATTAGAATAACTATTGTATAATCGGATGATAAAAAAAGTGAAAAGAGCATATACAATGTATTGTACAATGTAATAGATTTTCATAAAAATGAACACGTTGGGAAACTGTCTTGTACAATGTATTGAAAAGCCCACTTGAATCCTAACTTACAAATCGGCCCAAACTTCGTTAACGGTTGACAAGAGAGGCCCATCGGCACGGACGTCATCGAAGTGTCAGAGAAGAGATAAGTGAAATGCTCATATTTGAGATAAGGGAGAACCTCGTCGCGCGTGAGGCTGCTCGAGCCGGTGCGCATAGGGACAACAAGAAGTGGATAGAGAGAGACAAGATGATGATGTTTTTGTTTCGGTTGCCGGTGGCAATCACTTGCTTGGCAAGAAAAAAGTAACCTTCTGTTGCTTTCTTTACTAGTGGCTTCGTAATGAGAGATGTTGTTTCCAGCCACTGCTACAGTTGCAACCATCAGACTCGCCAGATTCGTGACAACTCAATTTTTAGAGTCATTATTATTTATGAGAGGCTAGGGTTTTCGGTTATAAGTATATACCGATTTTTGGCAAAAATACCGAAAAATACCGGTTTTCGGCATAAATACCGGTAACGGTGCGGTATAGAAAATCCATATTGTTACTGCATCAAATACTTATTGTACGATATCACACCATACCGAAAATTCGGTATTTTTCAGTACTAAAAGTAAGACTTTGTAAGTTGGAATAAAGTGTCAAGTAGAGTATGAGGTCCATTAGTAACATCAATAATACTAAAAGTAAGACTTTGTAAGTTGGAACAAAGTGTCAAGTAATGAGAATTGCAATATAATCTATAGAATTTCACCATGAAATATTTGCTAGGTACATGTGCCATAACAAAAAAATGCTCCTCACAAGGGAGGTTAGCAATGATAGCAGTAAGTAACCCTAAATTAGGTCACTTTGTTTGAAGTAAAACAATCAGAATTTTTGATAAAAAAACTAGGGCACTTGTAAATGCATGAGTGAAAATATTTAAGCAAATAGTAGTAAATGATGAAAGTACCTCTTTTTTTTCAAAAGTAAATAGCTTCAAACAATACTGAATGACATGATGGCCATTAGGGTCTTTTGTAAGAGGAAGAGTTATACGCTTCAGAACAGATATATCAAGACGCCTTTGGTCCGCCGTTGTCAGATACTCCAACAATTTCTGTACAGATCTACTTCTGCTCATACATAAATTAAACATGTAAAAATTCATTCATCATTCAACAACAAACCCTAATTAAGTAGAAATAGGTACTATACCCATGAGTATTAACGCAGATATTCATGAATCTGTGCTCGTCGCTAATGACATTCATGAGCAATTGCGTCATTTGCTTGTGATTGCAGATTGCGAGAAACTTCTGATCAAGATAATTCCCAAACTGATCGACCATCAAATCACAAATATGATCCTTAACCTCCATGAATACCATCGGAATATCCTCCACCTTTCCCTCCTAAACTTACTCTGCAAGAATCTGCAACCCTGCTGACCCCTCGCCACCGTGAATATCCTCCCCCTCAGATCCTCCAGCGACGTCAGGCTCGCCCTCTGCCGCGGCCGCCCATAGTACCTCTCCACCCCCATGGAATTCGCCGCTTGATAATGATGATGATTATACCCCATGTTAATGTTAATGTTATAATCATAGGGCAGGTGCATCCCCATCTCCTCCAAATCGGAGTTGATTTGCAATCCTCTTGTAGCCATTTCTCTCATAGCTACGGCGGTTTTCGCTGTACTGAAAATTCAGTATTTTTTAGTACGATACGAATCGATATATATTTTTTTGATATTGTTGTCCACCTCTAATCTGACTTGTGAGACAAAACAATAAATCAATGAGATTAGAGGCTAGGAAAAACAATAATATGGGGCATTCCTACCCAAAGCAAGAATTATATTTATGCCTCTTCACCAAATACGCGATATAGTAGTATTAATTTTGAACTGTAATGTTACAATGGACGTATGTGACACAGGAAGGTTCTAAAAAATCCTAATCCAAAGCGAATTTTGTTTAACAATTAGAAATTAAAACCATAATCCAAAGCGAATTTTATTTGGCAGCATTGGACATGACTAGTTGAATCCATTTTGAGAAGTTTGTGCCTAAATAGGATAAATAATTAGGGCTGGCTAAATATACCGAAATACTAAAATACTGCACTTACCGTACCGAAAATACCGAATTTGTGGATACCGCAAGTTGCGGTACGGTATGATACCTTACCGATATATTTCGGTACGGTAAAGGTATAGATTTTCGTATACCGCGGTATGCCGAGGTATACCCATATATAGTATTTACCAAAAATTTGGTATATATATTGTTTTTATAAATTATATTAAAATTGTTGAAAAGTTAAAATCCTTAACTCTACTTTTACATTTTAGTTCCTCTGCCCCCAGCCCAAACACACTCACGCATAGATGCAAATCCAGTCCACCGTAATTTGATTGTTGAAGTTTTGTTGATTTGAATTTTTTGAATAAGATTTTATTATGGTATAGTTTTAATATTTTGGACATTATTTAAATAGGTGATATTTATTTTTATATATTTGGTTATAAAATATGGATTTTTTTTGGTATACCGTACTCGGTATGCCATACATCATTTTGGTATACCATAAAAGTGCGGTATACCGAAATACGGTATGATATACCGCATAAATGGTATGGTAACGGTATCAGAAATTATCATACCGAATTTTTGGTATGCCGCATTGCGGTATACCAAAAAATTTGGTAAGGTATAGGTATGACATTTTCTCATACCGCAATTTGTGGTACGGTATGCGGTATGACATTCTCAGTGCGGTATACCGTACCGTGACACGAAAATTCGTAAGGTATAGGTATGACATTTTCTCATACCCCAATTTGTGGTACGGTATGCGATATGACATTCTCAGTGCGGTATTATCGTACGTGCCCCTATAAATAATGCATGATCTCGTTTCACTTCCATAATTGGATGATCAGCCCACAAAGAAGTCTAACAAACTGAATTGTTGAGTTCAATTGCACACTTGTATCAAACATGGTAGCTAAAATGTGGTCCAGTTATAATTACACGGATATTAAACAAATTGGCATGCCTCATGGTCACTGCCACTAAGTGCTAAGTACTGAAGGAAGACTTCAAGTTATAATGTACTCACATGTTGCTTAGTAGTATTAAAATTGTTGGTGCTCTAACTCATGAGTCTCAAGTAAATTGGTACTCACGTGTTTTCTTTATATTTTTAAAATTTTGTATCGAATCAAATGTGGACAACTTTGGTGGAGCTAAGGGTGCTTGCCATTCTAGATAAGATTAAAAAACACAGTAGAAGTTGGGAATTAGAAATTAATTCTTCTATATTTTATATATCCAGCTATGCAAAATATGCTTATAATTGCATGAAGTAACAAGACAAATCACGTACATATTTGACAATCCAAGTATATTTCAATACACACATTTCTGGTCCAAACTTCAGTGTCGATTTTGGTAGAAGTTAGTACTCCATAATTTAGAACGTGAATAACGTGCATAAAATGTTGGGAATATCATTATCACCAAATGCAAGTTGTGCTTTTTTGGGGGGAATTATATAGTATATGGTATATGAATATACAATTACACTCAATGCAGGCCCTACAATGTAATATTTTTATTATTTCACTATTTTAGGATAGTAAAGAAATTATAATTTTTGACCCAAAAAAAAAAACATTTGTGATATTGAGTTCTCTTCACAACTGATATTACTGTTGAGATAATATAATACTAATTATTATAAATTATTATTATTATTGACGCTAATATCATGAAACTTTTTCAAAAATTTATGTTTTTCCTCAAACTTTAAACTTGTCCTATAATACACGAACTTAAATAGTTGTTGAATTGTTCCACCAATGAAGGCTACATCTCATTTGTTCACATCACATAAGATATTGTTCCACTGAAAAATGATAGTAATGTGATTACAAAGTCCCTAAAAGTCAGATATGGTTATTCATCTCATTTATATGTAGTCGGATTTTGTCGCCGGCGAAAAAATTTTTAGAACTATTTAAGTTTGTGATATTATATGTCAAGTTTAAAGTTTGTGGGAAAAAACAAGTTTTTAGAAAATTTTGTAATAATACCCCCTTATTACTATTATTACCACCGAATATTTTCAAGCACAGTACGAGTGCTCGATATTTTTCAGGTTCTATATGAAAACAACTTCTTCGGTCTTTGTAAATATTCATTTTGCAAACTTTGTAATATGCCTCTAACTGGGCCTGGCAATTTTAAATTTCCTATGTCGCAAACTTTTGTTGTGCAATTGGGCCTGGCCAATTTTGGTCCACACTGATAAATCTAATGGGCATCTGATGCAAGTTTGTAATTTTAGGCTCCTATTGGTATTATGGAAAAAGGATATGGAAAATCAACAGATTATAAAATTATTCGAAATATAGATTTCTTTTTCCAGCCCATTTATAGATTTCCTAACATTCGTATAATTTTAATATTAATGACTGCACGCCTTTATGCAAAACTACAAACTTTATCATACTTAATATTTTA
>NW_024598658.1:0-43064 GCF_004379255.2 Salvia splendens
TCTACCTAATGTTTAATTTTACTGCGAAGCACGGTACAATTATAAAAACGACTTACATATAGCAACGTCGAAAAAAATAGCTAAATTTATACTAGTATATAACTCTACAATACTAGCAAATATGATGACATCGATCCTCATCACTATTTGATGTAAATTGATTATTGAGATTGAGTCATTATCTTCATTACCTTCAAGTCAGTATCGTGATCATCAAATAAAACTATAATTGCAACATTCGTTCCATTAATAATCAAATCAATCAATTAAATGCAACATTTTAATGAGTTACATTAATAGCAAATATGTATCATCAATATATAAGGTCAAACAAGCGAAATCCAAATATTCCCTTTCAACCTAGGTTCTAGCTACTAGTAACATTAGATTTCAAGTCTAAAGACTAAAAGCATCCATTTTCATCTAAACCAACTCATTTTCATTTTCTTATAACAATGATAACCAATACGGACATTTTCATTTTCATGAAATGTCATGATTTGGGTTAAATTCATGGCTTTAACAACTGTTCAGTTTTCCAGATTGAAAACTTGTAGGCCCAAGATAGTAGGTTCTTCTCATATTAGCCAAGAATTAAATCTCGCATGGAGCAGGTTTTCATATCTGTTCTCCACTGTTAGACCAAGATTTCCCACGTTATTTACAAAATTGCCCCTCTAGAAATTTCAGTTAACCTCCAAAAAGGTGGTAATTATGGAAAATGTGTAGGGGCGTTTTGGTCCAATTACCTCAAGTGAATAAATCTGTTTGACCAAATTATCACCCAAACTGACATACTAAACGCCTGCTTTGAATCCTTTTATCACTCCAAACCTGAACCAGTTATATAACATCGAGCTGTAGGCATCCCAATAGCCTAGCACTAGGACATTCTAAAAACACCTCCTGTCACGTTACTAGAACATCCCATTGAACTGTCACATCACTAGGACATCCCACCGCATAATAATAGCATAGCACTAGGACTAGCCGACGTCCTAGCCAATAAAACAAATTGAAAAATATGATTAATTCATTCTAATGGTTGATCTTGCTTTTTTTATTGTTGAGTTATATATGAAACCTAAAAATACTCAATAAATTTGACAGTTAGCATACAGACTGTTAAATTTGATTATCTTATTGAATTCTGAATCAACGCAACTATAACAAACTAAAATCCAAGCAGTAGATGCAATAATTAGACACCCCCACCCCACAAGAAACAGAAAGAAAATGCCCCTGGATTTGAAGTGAGGGATTGGGGAGAAATGACAAAAAAAAAGGCGTCCCTTTCGGGATTCTAAAAGGCTCCCATTTTGAGTTTATACGTCCACATGCCCAAAAGGCAGCAGCTTCCCGGGTGTTTCCATTCCACCGACTAAAACTCGATAAAGCAATATACTCCATCTTTATTACTTACTACACTCACTCATTTTACAAAGTAGTAAGTCACAAATGAGACTCATTCTCATTTCCTACACTTAGAATGGCTTCCTCATCCTCATCCTCGTCTCGTCCCTGCTGCCCATGGCGGCCGCAGTGCGTCTCCTCCCACTCCCTGCGGCCTCCAAGATGCCCCAAGACGGCCGCAGCCATTTCATGCTCCCCAAGGACTTCTCCGGCCCGTTAGCCCGATTTGCCCCTGGAGGAAACGCCGCTGCCATCATCCACGGTGGACACGACACCTCCAACATGTCCCTAGACGGCATGCACCCCATCGCCCGATCCCCCCAGGCGGCCTCCATCACCCCCGGTGGAGATGCCCGCTGGTCACCACCACCACCGCCACCGCCACTGACACCGTCAGCATATGTTGTAGAATCGGAGCCTCCAACAAAACCATCTCCACCGACTTGTTTACCCCAATGTTAAGTTTCTATCTCTCTTTTGGGAAGAATAAAACATTTGTTTCAAATAAATACATTAAATTATAAACAGTTTTATATAGTTAATTTTTCAAATGTCCATATTGTTCAGCGACTCAATGTTTGTCACCAAAAATAACAATATAGAAAAATAAAATATACATCTATTCACACAAACAATAAAGAAAAAATTGATATATTGCAAAATATTTGTTGACATTTTGACAATAATTATATATGAAATCGATTAATATCCATATATATTTTTAATATTATCATTCAACGCCGTCTAGTAAGACAGATTCCAAAGTGGGGTCGGTTGACCCCGCTCAGTCCCACCTAAATCCATCCTCATACATTCCAACATGTAGGTTTAAATGCAGATAATTTTGTGGCTATACGATATACTTAGTGAATATCAAATAATGATGGAATTTTTTAAACCAAGTAATAAATTTTTCCGCAACTCACATTTGCAACAAATGACGTTTTTTAAACATAATTGGTGAAATGTATTGAAACGAAATTAATGTGAATGAAAACTTTTTATTATTTACGCAATTTTTAAACTTTTTATATCAATAAAAAACAACGCTGAAACATTATGCAACACATCATTATAATTAATCTGCGGAAATTTCATTATAATTGTGAATATGCTTCACCATGAATTAACGAAGAAGCTCATTTTAATAAATTCTCCGTTGATTGATGAAATCAAGGTTACATATTACATTTGATTATTGGCTTAAGGTCGTGTGATTAAGACATATGTCATTATTATCATTTCATCACCCCGACTCACATTTTTGTGACACTTAAAAGTATAACTCTATACTATATCCAATATTTGATTCATTAAGGTGTGGAAATATACAAAGATGTTCTGTACTGTGTAGGGGGAACATTTTTATCTCAAAAAATTGCAAAAAGACATGAAATCTACAAATTTTCTGACGGAAATCCAAATCACGACGATGACCATTTAAATGAAAGAGAAACATATATATTACCAATTAAAATGCATTTTTTTTTATCACAGAATTGATTTACATAAATTTGCATCCCCTAAATATGAATATTTTAATTAGCATTATTGTGATCATCAAACAAATAATATATAGTAAGGTAAAGAGTTGTTCGGTTGGCAAGATTAAATTTCATGATTAAATATGTACTATTATATTTGGTTCATGAGATGGAATTCCACAACTTAATCTTAGATGGATAGTCTCGTGATACTTAGTCATAGCCATCCCATCTAACTAAAATAATCTCACAACTTAATCCTAAATGGATAGTCTCGTGATTATTAGTCATGGCAGCCGAACGACACCTAAGGATCTTGCCCATATTTCCACCTAAATTTTCCTATAAAAACCACATTTGGAACCCTTGTCCCACTCATACTCATTCCTCCTATTCCAAATGCTATCCAAGCAAATGCTTCCCTTCTTCTTCTTCCTCTCCCTCCTCCTCGCCTCGTTCCAGGCCAACGAGGCGGCCAGAGTGCGGGACCTCCCACCAGAGAAAGACGACACCCCCATCCCCACGATCGGAGATAGCCACAACTACATCCCCCACGCAGACAACACGTTGGTGTCGTCTTCGTCGGTAACTGTACAAGAATTGGGCACTCCAGCGAAGCCTCGACCTCCCTCTTGTTCTCCCAAGTGTTAGATTTGGATTGTTGCATTCTGTGTTGAAGTTGTTTGTTGCTTTTGATGTTGCATGTATGACTGTGTGGTGAAGTTGTTCACTGTTTTGAATTGGCTTGTTTTGGGTCAAGTTGCATGACTCTGTTCAACTTGTTTTCCTTGTATTGATGTATTACGTTTGCTTCGACTGATACATCATTTACACCGAATAAACGGGACACTCGATAAGGGATATTAGTTCCTAAAATCATCAACTTTTGTTTAATTTTGATATTTTCTATGAATTTTAAATTTGCTACTATAAAATATCACAAATTTGCCATATGCATGTTATTTTCCAATCCAACTCAAATAAGATATTTTCGGCGAAAAAATTCTACGTGGACAATCGTGAAAATTTTAATCAGTATGATATTTAAGACTAATTTTTAAGTTTGTGGCAAATAAGATAAAAAAAAGCTCATGCTAATTAGTTGGGCCAGGAAGGATAAACAAAACCACATATGTTAGTTGGATATGACGATTGACATCGTGGAAAATAATACACGAAATGTAAAATATGTAGTAAAATTTTAGATAAGTTCATGGAAAATATTAGAATTAGGATAAAATTCTTGGTTTTAGAGATCATTATCCTTATGGAGAATTATTGAACATATATAATTATAGGAGTGAACTAAAAAAATGTCTAATGTAATTTGAACATTTCTAGTACTTAGTGTAAAAAATATATCACCAGAGACCGTCTCTAGATAAAGAATTAATTGGTACTTCGACACTATTTTTGCACTTTTAAGTTTTAAAAGATATTTTAGTCATTATGTTCTATATCTGTCTATCATTTCCTCTCTCTTTTCCCATTTTCATCATTTTGGGTTTTTGAATGAAAATGCGACAAGATTGTAATAATGTCATAGTAAGACTAAAATTCACTCGTGGAATAAGTAGTTAGTAAAATATGGGGCATACTTACTATTTATTGTAAAAATAAATCAAGACTCTTAACTGCGTGCGCTAAAATAGTAAACTACGACTCTAATAATGAACAAATTAAATGGAGTATTTTTTTGAACAAGGACAAAAATTTGCAAGCTACATTGCCCATAATTTTTAGTTCTTTCAAATTATTGAATAGCTGATTTAACAATGACTAACCATGGTTTCATTTCTTATAGTTGTAATCATGAAACGACTGCCAACACATCAAATTATGAAATGGCATAAATTTTATGTGCAAAGTCGCGCTATAAAAACAAACATTAACAACAAAAAAAACTCAATCTCCCTCATTCAATTTGTTGAAATAGTGTAGTTTAAAGTGGGTCACTCCATACGTCTCCTGAGTTAGTTAGTGATCACAGTTAATAGTATAAAAATTAATTATGTAGTATAATTTGTCGGACATGAAGGAAGTCATCTATTTTTGTACTAACTTATTTTTTTAACCTTTCGTTGCAGTATTTTCCAATTTATTTTCATTCAATATCAGTAATCAACGTACAATTTAAGTTAACAGATTGAGAAGTGTTAGATATCGATCATAATGTTTTAATTTACTGGGACCATTACAAGAAATTTTTGAAATATATTTATCAATTTCAAATTTATATATTTTGTGTTTATATCTTGTTATACTCTTTGATTATTTTGATTAAATATTACAATAAATTTTGAAATAGCACATTTTACTCACATTGCCGTTAGTTTTGTTCTATGTGGTATTTCATGAGTTTAATTTTACAATTATTATTTAGAATTTATTTATTAAAGCTTTTAATTGAGAGTATTTTTAAAAACTATATATCATGGGATATAAGAGAGATAAAAACTCTGGAAATAGAATTTGAATTGATTACATTTTGTCAAGCCAAAATAATACTACAGTTTATAAAATAATCTATCGTATAATATGAAAAATAAAACTTCCGATAATCTAGCTATATGTCAAAAATGTGCATATGATCGTAACTATATATTATCCATGAAAATTAATTTTAGAGCGACATATTCAAGGCTTCAAATAATTCATAATTTATCCATATTGATAAATTTGATTTCCATTATTTTAGTATCCTTAATTGATTCATCTATATCTAAAGTAGTATAAGAATATATTAGTCAAAATATATTCCTCCATGAATAAACTAATAAGAGTATTAATTATGACATAAAATTAATTTCCTAAAAATAAATAAAAATTATTTAACTCACCCCTACTTTAAACAAGATATATTCTGTAATTTGAGTTTGAGGTTCATTCACATAACAAAATAGATAAGTAGTTAATTAATTTTTACTCACCCCTAACTATTTTTTCCGAAGACTATATCCAATAGCCATCTTGTATGTCCCTTGGATATGAATAATTAACTAACTTTTGGCCTTTGTCTACATTCATCCACGACACTATATTATGTCATTTAATGATTATTGATATTTAGTCATCATCAATACTATAATTCTTTTATTTTTTCTTTTTAATGATATTTTATACTAATGCATCACCTCACAATAGACATCACCTCACAATTAGTACCACGTGATCATCAAATCAATAAATTGTAACATTCTACGTACCCTCAATAAGTCAATAATAATGACCACCCAAATATTCACAAATATTTTATTATCTACTCCCTCCGTCCCACATAATTTGGGACACTTTGACCGGGCACGGAAGAAATGTAATAAAAAGTGAGTTGAAAAAGTTAGTGGAATGTGGGTCCTACTTTTATATATTAATTTTATAATTAAATGTGAGTAGGAATGAGTTAGTGGAATGTGGGGTCCATTATCAAAAATGGTAAAAGTGAAATGGGTCAAATTATGTGGGACGGTCCAAAATAGAAAACTGGGTCAAATTATGTGGGACGGAGGGAGTATCTATTTCACTCGTTACACGTCACTTTCTTAACTTTCATGACAAAAAAAAACGTGAACTAGAGCGGCGAAAGGATTGCAATATAGCTGAATATTTTGTACGGACATCATAACGTATACATAACATATTTGCATGATACAATTTTTCTCTCTTTTTTTTGTGGACGAATAATTATTGATGTTAATGGCTAACTGAAGTGAAAAAAACGTAGCTTTCATACAAAATCTATCACATATAGTTTATCATCGAAAAGATTCTAAACTGCACGAGTTCCCAATTTTCGTTAAAATCTTTTTCTTTTTTTAATTACTCAATCATTTTTTTTTTGGAAATGTTTTGAGAATTACTAATAGTTTCAGAATTCCATATTTTCGTTTGCTAGAGTCATTTGGTAATGTTTTAAGAAATTATGTGCAATTTCAGTATATATTTATAAAATCATCCGATATCAATTATGCAATGTTTGATTGCAAACTTATACTATTAACAAATTATGGAATATTAGATATTGATCATAATGTCTTAAAGAGACTAAATTAAGTCACTTGTAAATTTTTTTAAAGAGCTAATAATTAAAACACAAGGACAACTTTATTTACTAGTAAAATATAGTCTCTCCATCTCCTAAAAATAGGATATTTTGAAACAGACACACGTTTTAATGTAAAATTAAAGTAAAAGAGAGATAAATTAAAAGGCGTGTTTATAAAAAAAAGGAAGTAATGAGTTTCTATCTCCCATTGATTTTGAATTTATGATCTTTAAACACAACTATTCACACTTTCAATAATATTTATTGTTTGTTTCTTCCGTTCATTTGTATGCTATTTTGGTATACAGAATAGTCAATTTTTACTTATAAGTACTTATATTATCTTTAAACGCCTATTTAAAGAGTATTACACTTTATACCCTTTCTCTACTCTGTTGATAAAATCAACTAATTTTATTAAAATTCATATGGCATATTTCTTGGACTATTTCTCATGGATGCATAATTAATTACATGTACTTTTCTCTTCCCAATCCTTTTAGTCAGTATATAGATGTCAACCCAACTACACTTGAATATTTAAGAGCATCCAAAGGGGGCGGACGGCTCGGAGGGGGCGACGAGGGGGCGATCTATAGTGGCTGGAACGTCCGCCCCGGGGCGGACGAAGTAGCGGCGGGAAGGGGGCGAGGACGGGGCAGTGGGGGATAGGCGCGCCGGTCTATAGTGGGTCGACGGCCTGCGCGCTTTAGCCCCCTTGAATTAAATTTTTTTTTTTCGCAAAATTTCTCCTATAAATACCACTCCTCCACCATTCATTTTCACCATTTTTTATTTGTATTTTTTATAGGAGGAATCGGACTCCGCCACCGATTAGACGGTGGCGGCGTTTTTATTTGTATTTTTTTTTTGGACGTTCGTTGTATAATTTTACATTTGCCAATACAACGAATATTCGGTCTCAATTACCTCGTTTTATAATTATTTCAATTCCGTTGATTTAAAAACGAAATGAAAAAATTAAAATGAAAATTGGTTATAAAATTTCTGAGCTATTGGAAGTATCCGCTTATAGTGGTGGAAACAAAAAATTGGGGTCGTGGACAAAAAATTGGAGCTATGGACAAAAAAATGGGTGAAGCTATTGGGGAATGCCGCCCGCCTATAATGGATGCTCTAATTCAACACTGAATCAACACAACGATAACATGATTTTATAGTAAAATCCAAGAAGTATATGTCAGAAATAGACAAACCCCCAAACTTACACATTTCAAAGTTTTCATTTATTTATTTTCATATTTCAGTGATTGTGACTTGATACAATGTGGGCCAAAAAGTGTGGACAAGAAAATGACAGAAAATTAAGCTACGATTAAGTCATATTCTCGACTCAACCTAAACATCTCCCAAAGTTGGTGCGCTAAAAAGGCAAAAACTATGTGACCGCGATATACTCATATGAATGGTTCCCTTCTTTTTTTATTCCCTCTTCCTCGTGTTGCTCAATGCCAACGAGGCGGATAATATATATATGGGTGGGTTAAGGTCCTTCGCAGCTTTTCAGTCCAAGCTTCTTTTTAATCACAGTCATTGGATTCTTAAATTGGATGGTTGTGATGATCCGCATTATTACACTATAATGGTGCATTATTAGTCGGTATGCATTATTCAACTGAAAATCTGCATTATTACACTATAATGGTGCATTATTAGTCGGTGTGCATTATTCAACTAAAAATCTGCATTATTAAATGACACGTGGCATCAATCTAACCTTCGGATAATAAAATCGTGGGGCTGAGATTAAAAAAATAATAAAACAAAATATACAAAAAGGAAATGAATACATCCATTGACATTTATACAAAAAGTATAAATATATATATATATATATATAGGGTAGTGATCAAGATATAACTAATCTTAAGTGTATAACTAGAGAACAAATCTCAGCCACACATCTTAATGGAACAAATATTTTTTATATTAATTATATAAAATAGACTAAGGGTATTTTTGTAAATTACATTATGAAATTACAATATGAAATTACGCTGCCGTCGTTGATCGTGATGAGCTCCTTGATCTCCTCGATGCTGCTGTAGTAATCCTGCGGATTATCGTTGAAGCAGGCGTAATTCGAAGAGGAAGTGGAGGTGCCGGCGTCGTTGAAGAAGAGGTATTGGTGGTGATCGTCAATTCCTTGGAAGGAGAAGCTCTGGTGGCTGATATGGCTGCCATCGGAGGAGCTGCAGCTGCCTTGATCAAGCGCCAGCACATTATTGGGGTTGGTGTAGGCATCACACAGTGGGGGTGTTTGTGCATGGATTCTCCGATATCTTAATACAGTAATTAGGTCTTGATCACTTTCTAGTGTTGGAGCTGCTATAGTCATATCATATCGCTTTTCGTTTGATCTTGAAAGACGAAGTTTATTTCATTTTCGATCTTCTATTTCTTCTCACAATGTGAAAAAAGTACTCACTTTTCCATTACAACTTTAGAATTACAGAAATATTGTTTAAATTCGTCGAGAATTCAATTAAATTTTACTTTTGTCATTGTAAATCGAAAACAACATGGATTAAAAATTACTTCACTCTTGTTCACAAAACACATCACTCTTATTCTGATTTTACTTCACTCTTGTTCACAAAACACATCACTCTTATTCTGATTTTACTTCACTCTTGTTCACAAAACACTTCACTCTTGTTCAGAAAACACTTCACTCTTGTTCACAAAACACATCACTCTTATTCTGATTTTACTTCACTCTTGTTCACAAAACACATCACTCTTATTCTGATTTTACTTCACTCTTGTTCACAAAACACATCACTCTTATTCTGATTTTACTTCACTCTTGTTCACAAAACACTTCACTCTTGTTCAGAAAACACTTCACTCTTGTTCACAAAACACATCACTCTTATTCTGATTTTACTTCACTCTTGTTCACAAAACACATCACTCTTATTCTGATTTTACTTCACTCTTGTTCACAAAACACATCACTCTTGTTCACAAAACACTTCACTCTTGTTCAGAAAACACTTCACTCTTGTTTACAAAACACATCACTCTTATTCTGATTTTACTTCACTCTTATTCTGATTTTACTTCACTCTTGTTCACAAAACACATCACTCTTACTCTGATTTTACTTCACTCTTGTTCACAAAAGACATCACTCTTATTTTGATTTTACTGTTCACAAAAGAGTAAAGTAAAATCACATCCACAAGTAACCTTCCTTATCCATTCTGCAAATTACTTGCTTTTTACAGAGAGGAGGAGCAACCAAAGATTTGAGCCTCAAAACATTATACAAGCAATATAAGCACTGCCAAACTTCACATTTTATCAATTCATCAACACAACTTAGCCACGTATGAGATATTCCCCTTCTTTCTGAAGCATTTACAGTACAGTACAACATCCTCGGTGGCCTTCTTCCTGATGGCGGCGGCGGAGAGGTCCTGGTGGCAGTACTCGAGGACGCAGTCGGGGACGTTGAGGCGGGCGGTGGGGCCGCGGAGGAGGAGATGGCGGTGTCGTATGCGCGGGCGGTGGCGACGTGGGAGGAGTAGGAGCCCAGCCAGATTCTGGAGCGCTTGTTGGGCTCCCTGATCTCCGCCACCCATTTCCCCCACTTGCGCATCTGAATCCCGTGGTATGGCTTCTTCTCCGCCGCCTGCTTCCGCTTGCTCAGATTCTCGGAGCTCAACGAAGAATTCGTTCTCAAACGAATTGAATTTGTGAATTTGCCAATGACATTATTTTAGCTGCAATGACAATTATACCCCCGCCTTGTTATTGTGGAGTAAATTTGTGATTGAGGGAATTAATTTCTCCTTAAATTAGAAAATTACATGTATTAATACTAGCCCTTGATTTTCTTGATCTAGTGGCTATGATTTGTTCTCTAGTTATATGGTTAAGATGTGTTTGCCATAGATCATGACCCTATATATATAGGGTCATGATCTATGGCAAACACCTCTTAACCATATAACTAGAGAACAAATAATAGCCACAAGATCAAAAAAATCAAGGGCTAGTATTAATTTTTGAATTTAATGAGATATTAGTTCCCTCAATCACAAATTTACTCCACAATAATAAGGCGGGGTATAATGGTCATTGCACATCCAAAATTAGATTACATCATTGGCATTTGAAAAAGAAACCGCATTCTTCTCTTCTCCTCATCTTCCTTCTTCTGCAAAATAGTTCTCAGCTCTCCTACCGCCGATTCGTCCGATTGAAGAGGAATTCGATTGGAAATTATCAATATTTTCGCGATTCAAGTGACTCTCTTTCCCCGACGAAGGAATCTGCATCGGTGTCTCCAATCATCACTCTTCCAGCGGCCAACAACACCGCCACCGTCAACAAGGCGGCGGCGGCGCTCCGGAAGGAGCTCATCGCGGTGATCAAGGAGAAGAAGGAGGCGATGGCCAAGGGCGGGCCGCTCTACGACATCTTGTCGCACATGATCGTGGCATCTGACCCCGAGCGGGAACACACAGATCTATGATATAATTTAGCCTGCATTTCCCAATTTATCTTCTGTTTTTCTTAGTTTTGATTTCCTTTAATTAGGGAATTAACATTAGGTGATAAGCTATCGTTGCAATTTTTATGATGGGATGTAGTGTAGTATTTGAATTTTGTGAGATTTTAGCTATGCATTTCAGATGTAGCCCCTTTCTGTTTCTTCTTGCTCTGATCTAATTATAATATCAATGTTGAATTGTCCCAAAAATAATCATGCTAAGAGTGAAGAGTGAAGTAAAATCATGCTAAGAGTGATGTGTTTTGTAAACAAGAGTGAAGTAAAATCAGAACAAGAGTGATGTGTTTTGTGAACAAGAGTGAAGTAAAATCAGAACAAGAGTGAAGTGAAATCAGAACAAGAGTGATGTGTTTTGTGAACAAGAGTGAAGTGAAATCAGAACAAGAGTGATGTGGTTTGTGAACAAGAGTGAAGTAAAATCAGAACAAGAGTGATGTTTTGTAAACAAGAGTGAAGTAAAATCACAATAAGAGTGATGTGTTTTGTGAACAAGAGTGAAGTAAAATCATAATAAGAGTGATGTGTTTTGTGAACAAGAGTGAAGTAAAATCAGAACAAGAGTGATGTGTTTTGTGAACAAGAGTGAAGTAAAATCAGAACAAGAGTGATGTTTTGTAAACAAGAGTGAAGTAAAATCAGAACAAGAGTGATGTGTTTTGTGAACAAGAGTGAAGTAAAATCAGAACAAGAGTGAAGTGAAATCAGAACAAGAGTGATGTGTTTTGTGAACAAGAGTGAAGTGAAATCAGAACAAGAGTGATGTGTTTTGTGAACAAGAGTGAAGTGAAATCAGAACAAGAGTGAAGTGAAATCAGAACAAGAGTGATGTGTTTTGTGAACAAGAGTGAAGTGAAATTAGAACAAGAGTGATGTGTTTTGTGAACAAGAGTGAAGTGAATTCAGAACAAGAGTGATGTGTTTTGTGAACAAGAGTGAAGTAAAATCAGAACAAGAGTGATGTTTTGTAAACAAGAGTGAAGTAAAATCACAAGATACATCAGTAACATTAAACGTAGACGGAAACTAACTATATCGAAGACGAATCTTAGAGCCTACAGCCACCGCGCCCCGCTCTTGTTCCGAAACTCCGCTTCTCTTCTACGGCAGCTCATCGTTGCGTCTCCTTACCCGCCGACGCTGATTCCGGTGAGTCCGACGTAGAGGTAGGTTTTGATTTGGGGTTTTTTCAGCATTGGCGCGACGATTGAATCCGCCAACAGCCCCTCCGCCCCGATCGCCTTTGCCAGCTCCCCCACCGCCGCCAGTATCCTCTCCGGCGCCACCCCCAGCTCAGAATTACGATTTGGAAGAAGAAAGGATCGCAGATTTGGAAGATTTCGCGTAATTTGATCGCATGTTTTAATTCAGAAAGTAATTTCCAAAAATACCCTCAGCATATTTTATTTTATTAAAATTAATAATATTTGTTCCATTAAGATGTGTGGCTGAGATTTGTTCTCTAGTTATACCCTTAAAAATAGTTATATCTTGATCACTACCTATATATATATATATATATATATATATATATATAATATATATATATATATAATGATTGCTCCTCTTCATTTAATTAAAAAAAATTACTTACCCCTCCATTGACATTCAAACCGGCTTAAACCATTATGGAGTAATAGTTAATAAAATATGGGAGTCTCGAAGCCCAAATTTAAATATACAACCAACTATAAAGCCCTAGAAAATAAAAAAAGATTTAAAAAATTTTGTAGACAGTGACGGAGGCCTTCTCTCTCGCGCATGATCCAAATTTATTGGAGTATAACATATACATAGAGAGAGTCTAAAAAATTTTGTAGACAGTGACGGAGGCCTTCTCTCTCGCGCATGATCCAAATTTATTGGAGTATAACATATACATAGAGAGAGTCTTAAGTGGAGATTTTTTTAGCTTAATTGATAATTGAGATGCATTTTTAGCCATTCATCCACAATATTTTCGAAATGTCAACGGCAAGTAGATTATGTCAATTCGGGGGTATTATCGTCAATAGTCTGCACATCAAGTGTCAATAGTCTGCACATCAAGTGTCAACAACTTATAGTTGACCTGAATTGTATATGTAGTTGACATTATATGTATTTAGTTGACATGAATTATATACGTAGTTGATATCGATTGTATATGCAGTTTACATTATATTTGTGTGGTTGACATGAATTGTAGATGTGGTTGATATTATATTTGTGTAGTTGACATGGATTGTATATGTAGTTGACATTATATGTGTGTAGTTGACATAGATTATATATGTAGTTGCCATTATAGGTGCGTACTTGACATTAAAAACGGAGATAGATAAATCTTGAATATAACTCTTAACAACTAATTCCCAACTGGGGAATATCACCAAACAGCTAGAGTGCATTATGATTAAGCTTGATTCCTCAATCCAAGTCACGGTAATCCAAACCCTAAAACTTCCAATTCCGTAAACGAATCAATAATTAAGCTGGCAAAAAGTTCAAGTCCTATAACAATCGATTCTATCCCAAACTTGAAGAACCATATGAGAACAGGACTCAGCAATCTGAGAAGCAGCACCGGTGATGAGGATATTTTTGGGAGTAAAGGGTCGACGTTTTTCATTCTGCTGCAAATTAAAATACACAAATCAACCTGAAAACTAAATGTTCACTTAAGCCGTAGACAAAATCAAGTTTAGTTAGGAATTAAATTACATGATTTTGATTCGAAATCAAGCAAAACGAAGCTAAGGCAGTGAATTCTCCAACAGATCTAGCAAATTGGATCAGAAACGAAGCAAATGAAAGCAAAACTTACACATTGGAGTTGATCAGAAACAGAAACAGAAACGAAGCAAATGAAAGCATCTGCACCAGCAGCTTCAGCGCGCACGAGCTCGCCTTGCTGCAGATCTCGTCGGAGACGATCTCCAGCAGCGATTTGAGCGGAGATGAAGGAGGCAGCGGAGACGCCGAGCTTGTCCTGGAGGTACTCGACGAGCTTCTGAGCGTCGGCGAGGGTGAGGTTCGAGATCTGGTCGCCGAGCTCGACGACTTTCTCCGGAGCATCGACGGCGGCGAGGGGGCGGAGGTGTGTGGTGCGGCGGCGGAGGTGTGGGGGGAGGTTTTGATGGGGAATTCGATGGTGTGGCGGGGAAATGTGGGGGCGGGGTGAGCGGTGGAGGGAGTGGGGCAAGAGGGGGTGCGGAGGGTTACAGAGGAGAGCGCTGAAGCCATTACCGATGTTTCCAGCAACACTGCTGTCGGAGGTGGGGAGCATTGTGACTATCTGAAAAGTGTGCTTTCAACGGAGGTCTAGCTTAGAGACAGAAATGGATGCACTTGATCATGACGCGTCTAGTGAATCTCGTCCTTCTTCTATTGCTCTGCTTTGTGATAATCGTGGAGTTGAGGAGGATAGAGATGCAAGCCTCGACAACCGACAAGTTCCATCTTTTGAGGAAATATATACATTGTGCGGCTCTGATGCTTTCTTGCCGGTTATCGAAAGGGATTTCAAGGTTTTGCTTCAAGGAAATGTATATGATAGCTTAGATATTTTGAAGTTGAGGAAGATGATGAACTCTTCTTTGTTAAAAGAGGACAGAAATGGTTTCTATGTGGATTTGCATATCAGTACTGTTGCAATTATGAATTATCGTCCAACATTGCTCGACGCAGATGCACGGTTAATCCCTCCACGGATGGACACGCGTTGTTTGAGCATTCATGGTCGCGTTGACGAGATCCTTGTTTTAGCGTTGAATTATCACGAGCCCACCTTGGTGATTTTTTGTGGAGATAATGAAGGGAGACGCTCAGCTGTTCAATGCGTGTTTGATCCAGGAGGAGATAGATCTCGTCAAGCTTATGTTATCAACGACCCTCTTCTTTGCTTCTTCGTGTTCCCACCTTGAGGACAAGGTGGATTTTAACCGTGGGGGAGTTGATACGAGATATCTCCATATCTTTATATTTCGTTTTTTTCAAAAAAATTTCCACATTTTTCCACTTTCATCCGTACCAACGTATTTGTAAATTTCACTTTTTTACCATTTTTTGTAGTGGACCGCATATTCCACTAACTCATTTCCATTCACATTTTATTATAAAACTAATACCCCATCCTTCCACAAGAATATGCATTTTATAAATTTGTAACTTTTTTCTTTCTAATGATCTATTCTTTATTAATAATACTTTAATTGTTTTTTCTTTCTACTTCTTTCTTTTTTTAACAATTGTACATTAAAATTCGTGTCCAACTAAAAATGCATACTCCCTCCGTCCATGAAAAATAGAGCACATTTGCTATTTTTGGTTGTCCACGAAAAATAGCGCACATTTAAAAAAGAAAAATTTTCAACAACTTCTCTCTTACTTTTATCCCTTCTTTCTTACTTTACCAATTCCATATTAAAACTCGTGTCTTCACAATATATCATATTTTTCGTGGACGGAGGGAGTATTATTTTAGAATAGAGGGAATATATAAAAATAGAATCCATATTTCACTAACTTTTTCAACTAACTTTTCATTCCATTTCTTTAAACTCGTGCTCAGTCAAAGTGTGACAAAATTTATTAGACGAAGAGAGTATTTTATTCTCTCCACTTAACATAGTAGTACAAAATACGAGTAATGTTTTATAAAATCTCTTGTCAAAGAAATGGGTCATCTTCTTTAGAATGAGGGTGTAGTAATGGGTTTCTCTGTGCTCATTTTATTGTATAGCCCATGAAAAAAACTAATTTCTCAACTCTGCTAATAAAATCAACTAAATTTATTAAAATTTATATGGCATATTTATTGGACTATTTCTCATGGATGCATAATTACATGTACTTTTTCTCATCCCAGTCTTTTTATTCAACACACAGATGTCAACACAACTATATTTGAATATTTAATAGAACTCTGAATCAACACAACTATAACAATCATATAGTAAAATCAAGAAGTATATGTCAGAAATTAGACCCAAAAAAAAGGAACCATTACAACAAGAAATAAAAAGAGAATGTGAAGAGTGATGACAAGAATACATGAGAGTAGAGAGAAATGAGTAAGAATATACAATGGCAAATATACAATCGACACCAAAGAGAAGTACTTAATCAGACCCAGTTGCTAAAAGATCACCAAGCCACTGCGCGTCGATCGCTAAAGAATATGCCTACTCGTACACATATCACACACCGATGCCAATAATCCATCTGATACTAACCTATAACAAAATTGTACCCGTCTCGGCTGGGAGGGACATGATCAGCTAGGTGGCTCAGCAAGGAGAAGGGTGTGCCACCACCCACATGCCACGTTTCTCGCCACATGTCCATCCATCGCTACTTGAGAGGGAGTATTCCGATCAATCACGTCACCCAAACCAAGCTACCTCAACCAAAAACTTAATTAGTACTCAAGAATTCAATAGTTTGGAGGTTAATGGACAAAATAAGTACTATGTAAATGATGGTACCTGCCCATATTTGTTCCATCCCCAGCAAAATGTTTTGCCATCCTCTTTCATCAACAAAGCGAATGAAAACAATTAGTTTAGCATACACAAAACCACCAT
Source organism: Salvia splendens (assembly GCF_004379255.2). Lineage (NCBI taxonomy): Eukaryota > Viridiplantae > Streptophyta > Magnoliopsida > Lamiales > Lamiaceae > Salvia > Salvia splendens. Next base: position 17,050 of record NW_024598658.1, read on the forward strand.
TTCTTTATGTTGAAACATATCAAAGCAGAAAATGACTATCAAGTAGCACAACTACTACTTTATTTTGATATCAAATCATTTACTAGTCCTTTCAGTGAGCCCTACTATATTACTTTGCAATTAACCGTATTGAAGTTGAGGTACTTGAGAAACAAGTTGACTCGCTAACTCAAGACTACTTTTTGTCTACTTCCATATTGCTGCTATCATGTCTTAGGAAATGGAAGAAAATAATGTTGCATCAAATAGAACTCTTAGTTGTAAATTGTAATGCAAAGATTGACACACCTGTCACAACTGCACTATGGCGGGCCCCACAGGACACTGCTTTTGCATTGACGTTTTCCAGACTTGTAGCATCAAGGAGTCGAGGCAGAGTCTGTTAGCAATTCCGCAAGAACACAATGTTATTTAGGGTTGTAATTTTATAATATATGTGCAGGTTATAGAAGCACCAGAAGATTTTAACTTCCAGCCACCGAATCACACTTACTTTGTTCAAAAAAAAATTTCTAATGATATGGCATGCCAAGAAAACTGAAGTCCAGCAATTGGAAAGTGAAAGCTATTGTGCATACCTCAGCTTGATCACCACCGGTTCCCAACTGACCGAACTGGTTTCCGCCAAAAGCATAAACATCTCCATCAGCAGAAATGCAGATTGTATGCCAAAGTCCTGCGGCTACACCATCTATCTTGATCCCAAGTAATGAAGACACACAAGTAGGACTAAGCTCATCGTCTGTACTTCCTTTGCCACACTATATATCAAGGATTAGAGAAGAAAATGAGGTTCTTACTCAGATGGAGAAACAGTTAGCGGAGGTATATAAACTACAGGACAACGGAGAAACAACATCTATATGAGCTAAAGAGACACTACAGTCTAGATCGGGAAAAGCAGTTTGGCCAGGGGAAGCAAAAATATAAGGCTTGGTGCTAACAAAAGAAAATGCATCAAATTATTACACACATTTGTTGGAAATCTAGATGGAAGACTCAAGTCTAGAGGTAAAAAAATTATACTAACTTGCAAGTACTGCTCTAAGGAATGGATGCAGATAATTAATATCATCAATGGAATGGTCTTCCTTAACATTTACTTCAAGAATCTTGGAGCAACAACGTCTAATATATATCAACATTGAAATCTAACACTCAGGAGTAACCATAAATAACTTATACTCTCAAGTCTCACCTGCCCATATAATCCCCAACCAAAAGTTAGCAGTGCACCAGCATCTGTTGCAACAACAATTTACATCAGTCAACCATTGTCAATTTTAATACTGCACCTAAATGGAGTATTCTAGTATTTGAAATACCTGTGATGACTGCACTATGTCTACCTCCACAAGCGATTGCTTTTACATAGTTTCCGGGAACTCGAAATCCCTGGTTATCTGAACCCATGTTTCCACCAGAAAGGCCCAGAGAACGACCCTTGTTGAAGGATGAATCAATGCATGGTACAGGATGAGGAGAGGATACCATTCTAATTCGTGATCCCAAACCCAACTGCCCCTCACCTCCATAGCCCCAACCCCACACTTGTCCCACATCTGTAACTTTGACAAGCAAAACAAAATAACATCTCTGCTGATAAAAGAGCACTATATTGAAATTAAACAATGAACAAAGTGGGTACCTGACAATGCTAAGGTGTGTCGACCACCAGCAGCAACAGATGCAATCCTCATACCTGGGTTAAGAGCCACTAAACAAGGGAAAGCTGAAAGAGTTTCATCACAAGATGAGCTCTCAGCTGAATGCCTAGCTGGTGAAACACGTCTTCTTTTAGAAGTCTCATCAGCCCCTCTACCATCACTGGATTTCAGTCCATGAGAACGAGGACTTACTGTAATAGAGTACTCTGCAATAAGTCAGTATGTGTAACTTGAATTCAGGATTTGTACATCACTGGCCCAGAGACCATAAAGCAATACCTTGATCAGTCATTTGTGATTCCTTCTCTGTGTTTAAACCAGTGGAATTATCCCCAATGACCTTGCCAGAAGGTACACATTCTTTCCATCCCCAAGTGTAAACCTCCCCAATGACTGCATTCAACCATTCAATCATCAAGGAATTGATAAAAAAAAGTACAAAGTACATGGCTTACAAAACATCTGAATCATGAATACATGCCATGCTCTAGGAATAGGTATCCGTTTCTCCTTACTACTGAGTAAAATATTTTTAACATCCACTACTGTATAACTGCATTTGCTAGCTCAATAAGCTAAGGCTCATATAGGACACTGGATCTCCCTAAGTAGGCTAGTTAAGTTCTCTTTTTACATAAACACTTCATCTATACCTGTTGCAGAAACACAATGCGCCCAACCAGCAGCCGCTTTTGCTATTATGGCCTCTTCAGGAAGTGGGAAAGGCTCTGGCATTTCCTTAACAATATCGATGAACATAGCAGGTTATAGACAAGGTAATTGCAAAATCCAAACTGCAAGTAGAAAAAGGTATGTAACTTTCCATTACCCCATGCTTCCCTGATGTCACATAGCTTTGTCCCAAGTCATCAGTCGATCCCCATGTAATGAGCTTCCCTGAGTCTGGAAAAGGCAATGAACTTATGAGTGCTTCTTTTAATCACTAATGCGTTATGAATAAGGCAACTTTGCTCAAGAAGCAAAACAAATCTTCAATACTGTTTTTCCAAAGATAAAAATTGGCATAATTTCACCAAGGAGTCCTTCATCCGCCACAAACTAATTACTAGTACAAAAAATGCTAAGCCGAAATTACCAAGAATTGAGAATTTCATTTATTTGAAAAAGAAAACAAAATTGAAAAGTAACAGAACTCTCAAACAGAAGTCAACCAATAGACCATAAAACTTTCGATGCAAAACTAACACATGAGATTAGGAAGGAAACTTCAAATCCAGAATTCAAAACGGAGAAAGATAAAGTTTATTGCAGAAACAAAAGCTCCAAATCACCTGAAATAGCCATGGCGAAACCACAGCCACCGCCACAAACATCCTTCCACGCATTCTCGCCGGACGGAAGCCGGACCACCACCGGCGACAAAATAGGCGCTCTCTGCGGCAATGCTCCTGGCAAATACCCACACATATACACCAACTTCTCCTCCATTTTCAGACCTTCACCTCCTTCCCCATCAACATTCATTCCTTTACGGCTTTACTTCTTCGGACTTGAATTGAATAAATTAATCTTCCTAATTTCAGCAAACAGCAACAAGTAGAGAAAACCAAAATCGTTGAGACTACAGAGAAATGACAAAGCTCAGCTAAGTTGAGAGGGAAAAGTGCCCTAAAGCAATGGCGAAAAAAAAAAGGGAAAATGGAAAAGAAAAAAGAAAAATGGAGCATATCAATTTCGGGCAGGCAATGGTGACACGTCGGATACTATCGTGGCCTACATTCCACGTGGCTGACTGTGAGCCGCGAGATGCCTGAGCCATTCTCCTCCAGGAGTTGCAGGAAGTTTCTGGAAGGTTGGAAAGGATTTCATCTTACAAATATAAAAATGTTTCCACAGAGTTAATAAAATTAAATTTATAAGCGTCCACTTTATGAGATTAATTGAACATTCCATATTAAATATCACTAGCTCATTTCATAATAGATGACACACTTGAATAATAGTAAGAGCATTAGCAAAGGGGTGTCCTACGGGACGCTCTAAACCTCGCTCTATGCACCGCCAAGTCAGCATTTTATCCTCCTACCCTTCCACCTGCAGTGGGGCGCCCTAAAGGCGGTCCTATAGGTTTCACTATTGTTTTGTTAATTAATTTAAATGTTTTAAAATATTTCAATGCAAAATAATTTTAAAATACCACGATTAATTAAAACGGCAAATCATACATTGATTAAAAAAATTTTACACGAGTTAGAAATGAAAAAAAAAGTTACTACTCTACAAAAGTCCCAACATGCGGCGCAACTCATCGATCATCCCCTGGAGGTATTCGGCTTTGGTCGGGTCCTGACATTGCATGAGGGCGTTGTGCGAGTCCAATAACGTCCTCCGGTTGGCGGCCGCTGCCAACTCTGCGTAGGCAAGTGCCGCCGGGGTCGGGGCCAGGATTGGCGATGGGGGCGGCCGCGGCTTGCGAGGAGGATGTCGCCTTCGCCTTTCCCTTGTTCTTCGCAGCCTTGACGCCAATGGGACGTCGGGAAGACATCGGTGTGCCGGAACTCTCCTCCTCCCCGTACATCGTCCGGTTGAGGTCCACCGGATATGCGCTGCTTTCGCTGCTTGTGTAAGCACCAGCTTCGGTGGTCCTCGTCCTCTTTGGCGCAGCCGATGGCAGAATCCCGCCCTGGAACTTCTGTTTGTCCTTCCTTCAAGAGCGCACAGATGTTGAAATGCTTGAAGTCGTCGTACATTAACTGGTACGACAACAGCGCTCTATCGCGCACATCGCTCAAGCTCTCACCGCTTCCCTGCTCCCTCGAGCACTTCTCGTACTCCGCCGAGAACAAGTTGACTTGCTTCTTCACCTGATCTCAGTGCTTGTGGAGCTGCTCCCTATGGCACTTGTACGCGCTCGCCGGTTTCGCTTCATTGTAGCGCTCGACGATGCGCTCCCAGTACGCAACTTGTTTTTTGTTGTTCGCGAATACCAGGTCCTCCGAAATATCCACCCAACACCTCGCCAAGACGAGGGTTTCATGCGGTTGGTAGTTCGTCCTCCCGGGGGCGTACTCTTCATTCGTTTCCGAAGGTGGCACCTTGTACTCCCGGTGCCGGTTCCGCTTCTTTCTGGCGGGGCGGCGGCGGCGGAGGGGGCGGCGAGAAGGTACGGCGGGGCGAGTTGGAGACGGCTCCATGTCAGACAGACCGTACAAATCCGTACTGAATTCGGGATCGTACTGCGTGTTGGAGTTGAACGACCGATATTCGTCAGGGTCTGTACCCGGCCAACGTGCACCACCCTAAACATCGGACTATTCGGACTTGGGTATTCACTGAAATCCATTTATAGTGTAATTTGAGTGTGGAAAAGTGAATGGAAAGGTTACAAATGAAGGTGGGGTATGGGTTATTTATATAAATAAATTTTTCCGAATAAAAAAAAACAAAACAAAACAAAAACGCGTTGCATCGTCCGCGTCGCCCATAGTGGGCGGACGATGGCACGGACGATGCCCTATCGTCCGCGGACGATCTATAGGGCGCAGACGATGCATCGTGCATCGTCCTCGCACCCACAGTGGGCGGACGATGGCGCGCCCGAGGCATCGGGCGGCCTATCGTCCGCCCCATTGCGGATGCTCTAACACATAAATTTAGGAGATGTTGTTTTGTGTTAAGTGTTGAGAATGAGAGAGAACTTTTTCTAAATATAGAAATGTGACATCTTTTGTGGGACAAACTAGACAAACTAAAAAGGAAAGCGTAACATCCATCATGGAATGAAGAGAATTTTTTTTTCATAAAAAACATTTCATTTATTTGAAAGATATAAAAAAAATAAATAATTACAAAATCTAATTGAAGTTTGCTTAAGTGTTCAATATATTCCATTTGTTCGCTATTAATCGCCATAATTTACCATTTTTGACTATTTTTAAATAGGTGTCTCACTTATTTTTTTATAACTAGTAATATTTTTGTAATGAATCCAAAAGTCAACTAATTTCTATCTTATTTATATTTTACTATGAAGGTCAGTTTTTGCCCTAACTATATGACACAATTACAAATCAGATTCAAAATATTTAATTTTTGAAAAACAAGTCCATAACAAATGAAATCCTTGTTAGAGTGGTCTTTTTTTTACGGTTCCGTCAAATAACTAACGGTCATGCCACTGTACAATTAGCGTTGACGGTTAGTTTTTTGACGGAGCTGTAAAAAAACTACTATGGTAACATTTTCATTTGTTATTGACTCATTTTTTTAAAAATGAATATTTTGGATCAAATTAGTATTTTTGGTCATATATATAAAACCAAATCACTTTATATTTGATCATAAAAGTAATAATATTATAAAATAAGATCGCCTTCTATTATTTTTATAATCAACTTTTTTACTTATATTTTTTAAAGGTCGAGCTAGTTCAAGTGAGCCTCTTGTTTGAAGGATGGAATGAGTAATTAATTTACTTAAAATATATGAACCCATCAGAGCATCTGTAACGCAAGGGGGTGGGCCGCATCTCGCGAGTCTCGGCCCGTCCCGAGCGTTGCACGGAGGAGAGTCACGGCCCAGGCCGGGAACGCGGCCCCGGGGTGGGCCGCGTCCCGCGTCCTGGCCTGGGACGACGTTGCACGGTGACGTGCCGCAACTGTAGAGTCCCGGCCTAGCGTTACACGCTCCTCGGGCCGGGCCGCAACCAATTTTTTTTTTTAATTCGGAATTTTTTTCTATAAATACTACTCCATTTTCATACACATTCAACTTCAAATCTCTTCCTAGAATTCGAAAAAATGCCTCCACGTCAAAGAATCTTCGAAGATCAAATGGTCCGGTCGTTAGCAGAGGCGCTACCGGCAATACAAGAAGAAATCAACAACGAAGTTGAACGCTACCAAGCTGTTATTCAAGCTTGGAACGAACAACAAACCCGGGTACCACGTACCTGGATGTATATTCACCGAGACCGTGAACAAGCTGCCTTGCGGCTTTTCACGGATTATTTTTCTAGAGATCCGCAATAAAGTGATCAGATGTTCCGTCGCCGGTTCCGGATGCGGAGGCCGTTGTTCCTGCGCATTGTCAACGCAGTTGTAGCTCGTGACCCGTATTTCTGCCAAACTACCGATGCTGTGGGCCGGGAAAGTATATCGACGTTGCAGAAATGCACGTCTGCCATTCGTCAACTCACTTACGGAACTACATCAGATATGTTCGATGAGTATCTCCATGTAAGCGATCCTACTGGCCGGGAGTCCCTCGCTAGATTCTGTCGGGCAGTCGTCGAAGCATTCAAGAATATGTACTTGCGAAAGCCAACGACCGACGACGTTAGGAAGTTGGTCGACATGCACGAGCGGGCCCACAGCTTCCCGGGGAAGCTTGGAAGCTTCGACTGTATGCACTGGCAGTGGAAGAATTGTCCAACGGCTTGGAGAGGACAATACACTAGCGGGCACAAGGGCACACATCCCACGATTGTGTTGGAGGCCGTTGCCGATTGCAAATTGTGGATCTGGCATGCCTACTTTGGTGTCGCGGGGTCCAACAACGACCTCAATGTGTTGAACGAGTCTCCATTGTTCAACGACTTGTGTGCTGGGCGAGCACCGAACGTAGAGTTCACGGCCAACCACCGTCGGTATAGTATGGGGTACTATCTGGCAGACGGGATCTACCCTCGATGGCCCGTGTTCGTGAAGACTATCACAGCTCCGACAACTGATCGGAGGGCAATGTTTGCCCAAAGGCAAGAGGCGGCTCGGAAAGATGTCGAGCGTGCATTCGGAGTCCTCCAAGCGCGGTGGGCTGTCGTGAAGTGAGCGGCTCGTGGTTGGCAGCGGTCAAACATCGCCGACACAATGTATGCATGTATCATAATGCATAACATGATCGTTGAGGACGAGCAAGATAACGTCACTTTGTGGAGCGACGATCCGCTCGCCAGCACCGGGAGCAACTACGTTGTCACCGAGCCGCCCGTGCAGGGCCTTCCTCACGACATCCGCAATATCATGGCCCGTTCAGCTGCGATGCGCCAAGAGGAACAACACACTCGCCTCCAAGCCGATCTAATCGAAAAAATTTGGACTCGCACCAACGTTTTCCAGCATTGACGTTATGTTTTTATGTATTTTATTTTCAGTTTTAAAATTTCTATGTTGTAATTTTGCAGTATTCGATGAAATTAAATTTTCCGTGTTATAAATTTTCAGCGTTAATGATGCCCTCGCATCTTAGAAATTTGAACAAAGTTGACTACAAGCTACAACCACTACTACCAATAACATCATGTAATAAGATCCTTCGATATCAGTATTCAATGAGATCAAATTAATTTTAGGGCACTTGTCAACATTCATGTGGGGACACATATCTACACTCGTGTTGCCTATCATATTTATTAATTAATGAAAGGAATCTATTTAAGAATTTCCTCTACATAGAAGATTGATATAGTTCTCCCTCCAACCCTTCCAACCCACAGGAGGGATGCATTATTTCATTTGTAGTCCATCCACTAATAATATGCATACTTTTTAATTTAGGGAAAATAAAATTCTCTACTGAAGTGAGATTGATTATTTATTAATAATATTTTATTTACTTTTTCTCTTTATACTTTAGACATCGTACATTAAAACTCATGCAAATCAAAAAGTGCATACTTTTGTTAAACGAGAGAGTATATATTATTGAATTAAACAGCCAATTATGATTTTTTTTAACTTGTGCAACATAATTAAATTACAAGGATGTGTGGAGTATTATTCACATGTATTATTAGCAGCCTGAAAACCCCACAATCTGCATAAAATTAAGCCATGTCTAATCTTAAAAATTGAGAAGAAAAAAATTGAATCTGGCAACAGTCACTACCATGTGGCATTGCCTCATTGGACGAGGCAATGGTATATGCCTTCCTCCGATCAAATAACATACTAATACTAGTAATTCAAATATCAGATTTTCATGTGAATAATCCAAAAAGAAGAAAAAAAATTCTTTCATGTGAATATTTCATTAGAATGTTAGTTGTTTTTGTCAATATATAATCATGTCTACTTGTATATATATACTCTTAACAAAAAAAAATAGTCATTTTTTTTATTTGAAAAAAAAAACATCTTTCATTTTTTCTCACTTGTCTGATGTCTCTCTTTTCTAATTATTTATTTTGAACTAATAAAATATTTCAATAATATTTTATATTTCTCTCCTATTTTTATCAATTTTGAATTTAACTCAGGTCATTTTCCACCAAAGTTAGAGTATAATAAAACGATGTGACAAATACAAAACAAATTATGTTAATTTATTTATTAGAGGACAAATGATTGGGTCCGATGATATTTCGTCGTGGGTCACCCATTTTTGGACGGGTTTACCCGAATCAATCATTAAACCCGTTTCTTAACCACTCAATATTCAAGTGGCTTTCCGGGTACGGATCCGTATAACCACATGTTTAATTTTCAATTATTATTATTATTATCATAATTAAGGCTTGTTATTTAATTTAATGTTATGCCCCACCAAGTATTTGTATGTGTTCACTATTTTTGGTTTTTTGTGTTAGGCTCTAAGTGCTTTATGATATATAGTAAATTTGTGGTATTCTTTTTCTCCGTAAAAGAAACGATATATGAATCACAATTTGTTATGGGCGAAATCGAATTCTCATAAGGTCAAATATTTTTAATATAGTGCCCACTTGTGATTGTGGGTGCAATTATTTTCTTTTGAAAAATATGATATGAAGTGGTTTTTCTTTATGTAGAATCCATAGGTGGGAAGTTATGAAAATTAGAGTTTTTGAACATGTTGCGTTGTTATTTATTTGATTTAATATGATCAATCCTTATTTTTCGGCACTTCTATATTAACTTGTGTTAGTTTTTGTGCCAAATAAAAGAATACTTACATTCGGGCAGTATAATATCGAATTGAAACATGTCAAATAATAGAAGAGGTTAAAATTAATTGACAGGTGCAATAAAATACAGAGAAGATAGTATTATGAAAGTGGCGTGTGTTGTGGTCATAATATTGACATTTCGACAATTCCAAAATTGAAAAAATAATTTGATGTTGAAATTATGCTCAATCGAATAATATGTGCTACTCTCTCCGTTCCATAGTAGTGAAGTCATTTTGCCATTTTAGTATATTTTATGGTAGTGGAGTCATTTCCTTTTATAATAAAAGTCAACACATTTCTTCTCACTTACTTTACTCTCTTACTTTATTCTCTCTTCATCTCTCTACCTTTTTCATTTCCTACTTTATTCATCATTTACTTTACTCACTTAACATAAATTTTCTTAAATCGCGTGCCAAAAAAAAACGTACGTGGAACGGAAGGAGTACTTTTTAACGTGAGCAGAAGTGTGACAGTTTCAAGAAATAACTAAAGGCATTGAAAATTTAGGTGGTGATAGAGAAAAATAAAATAAAGTGATTAAGTGAGTGCGTGGATGTCAATGAGGCCTAGCTCCAGTCACAAATACTACAAACCGAGCACGGAACACTAAGCACCGATAGCCATCAGTATTTTCTGAGCAAATATTAAAAAATATCGATTATTTTAAAAGTACATTAATAACAGTAGTAATCTTCGAAAAATGATGCAATCAACAACCAATTTCTATCACGACTAAACTCAACGTAAATCATTATAAAAAGCACAATATCGTGCTTGGCAAAATTACATAATTTCAAGCACAATATGTACTTAGAAAGTTACACATGAACACGGTCCATGAGGTGTTGGTTATTACCGAGCACCACAATATGCTTAGAACCTCATTGTGTAGCGCTCAGAAAGTACTCAAAAATTTACCAACGAACCTAATGCAGAGCACTTTTGTTAGGTGATTTATTAATCGAGCACCTTTGCCTTAAGCTAACTATTTTTGTACTTGATAAACACGGCTTTTTAGTCAGAATCGAACATAACAGACTCTCCGTAGTGAAAGGTTTTGATCAAATATGTTTATAGCATTACATTGTAGACTTCTCATCTAGCTTGCTATAAATTACTTAATTCATATGATATAAATACATTTCATATAATTTTATAAAGGGATATATAAAAATATTTGTCTAGCCCGTTTTACAATTTAAATTCGTAAAATGTATCAATATATAAATCAATTTATTGTATATTTATGACTCATGAAAGTTAGTTCCAAAATTTGTATGTTCGTTACTCCATCCATCCCATAATAATTGTCACATTTCATTTTTACCATAATTAGTAAATAGATCTAACATTCCACTAACTCACTTCACTCACATTTTATTATAAAATTAATATAAAAATGTGAGTCTCACATTTCATTAACTTTTCTTACAAACTTTTCTTTATATTTCTTTAAATCTTTGTCCATAATAAAGTGACAATTATTGTGGGACGAGAAAGTATAAAATATAAATTAAGTCGCATATTATAGTATAACGCAGTACTTTTGAAAGTTATGTGGCTGACAAATGCAACAAATCGTATGGTTGTTAAATCGACAACAAGTAGTTATGATCATTGAATGGCTCCCGCCTCAATGTTGGAGAGGAGGTGTACACTAAATAGGATGGACCCTCCCGCATGGTAATGCCTGACGGACATATCTCCAATTAAATAATCCCTCCATTCACACACCAATTTTTGACAATCTCGTAAATTAAGAAAATTATTAATTATATTAAATTTTATATATATTGGCTCATAATTTTAATTTTGGAAAATTTATGTATAATATGACGGACATAAATACTATGCGAACAAAATTTTAACTATTTAAACAATTTCGTAACACATCAAATTAACATTTCTATAGTTTTTAGTTTTTTACACATTTACGTATCATATCATGTCAATAAATCATCCAGACACGTAGAATGCCAGAATTTATCACTGTAAGACAATTAAAAAAATAATTAATCCAAATTAACTCAAAATTGATCATATTTGATGAGCATTAACTTTTACATTATTGTCCCATTGACACTTCAAATTTACAAAAATTTTACTCTCTCTGTCCCATAAAAGATGTCACTTTTGTTGGATAGCATGGAATTTTAGGAGGTTTCATTTTTGTGTGTGAAGTTGAGAGAAAAAATATAATTTTTATAATAATATCAGAGAGAACGTTTATCAAAAATAAAAATATGATATTTTGATATTTTTAATATGACAAACTAAAAAGGAAAAATGAGACATATTTTATGAGACGGAGGAAGTATTTTTTCTAGTGTAACTGTATTTTATTTGGAAAAGACACTTTTCGTGGACGAACCAAGTAAATCTTTTATCTGCTTGAAATCAATAATTGAGTGGGCCATGATAAAAGGTTTATTCACGTATAGGCCCATTTTGTTAGATATAAAAGGGCCACGAGGGCCCATCTAAAATGTTAGGAGACGTGATAACTTTCCAAATGGTTTCTGAAAAAAAAAATCAAACTTTCAGTGTTGAAATATTTTCGAAGTTACTAACTCGAAAAATGTTAGTCCTATAATACCGAAAGAAATTAGTTTACACAAAAGTTTGAGTCCACCACCACATGATTTTTAAAACTATTTTATTATGTTAACTAAAAAGAAACATTAGTGGTATTGAATATCAATAAAGGAAAAAATATTTCACAATATGTTTAAAATATAATATTTCCTGAACAAAATGTTCGCAGAAATCAAACACTGTGTGTATTAGAATTTCCTTATCCTAAAGTTATTCCTACAACACTCCAAAACTTTGTACTAATATATTACTTCTTAGTAGTATCTAACTTCTTCATTTCAATTTCATCCCTCCGAAATTATTAAATAGGGCAGCTTTCCCTTGTTCAATCTTCCTGAATTTATTACTATTATTAGTCTATAAATGAACTCAAAATCTCCATGGTTATGCAACCAAGATTAAATTCTTGAAACCTAGCTCAAATCTCATTACTTATGCAACAAAATGACCTAATGACATATGCACCCTATAAAATCATCACTCCAACTCCAAATTATCAAAGTCATATATATAAAATTCACATAGTTTTTTAGGAGTACAAAATCTCTTCTATTAAAACAGAATTAATTAGTAGGGAGGAGGGCATGTTTGAGGAGCCCAAACAACATCATTTGACACCTCCGAATTATACAAAGCCGTCTCCGGCTTTGTTTGATCCGCCGCCGGCGCTGCCCCTTCACCGTCCTCGAGGGGCAGCCTCTCGTACACCGCATTCGTGAACGACGCTGCGATCACTGTCACCGGCACTGACGCCATCAGCGCCCCGACCACCGCGCCACCGAGGACCTGCCCCTGCCCGCCGGAAAGGAACACCGTGAGCCGGGTGGCCCCGGCGGCGACGGCTCGGGCAGGAACGTCCCTGACAGCGACAGTATCTCGAACCGCCCCGGCAGGCTGATCACGCCGTCGGGGGCGGCCGGCTGCCGCAGCGTGACGTCCCTTACGGCCCCGCTGCCGCAGACAACGGACACGCCGCAGCGGCGACGGCGCACGAAGGCCGCGAGGCACTCGTAGACGTCGCTGCCGCTAGCGATCTCGAGGACGTGGCTGCAGAGGGCGTTGGGGCTCTCCTTGGCGATCACCACGGGGCCTTCGGCCGGTTCTTCGACCCCGGGGCCGCCCGCAAGGGCGGCGCCCGGTGCTCGACGAGGGCTCGCCGGTTTCTTGGTGGTCGTCTTCGTCGGGGTTGTGATCGCCGGCATTATCATCTTCGCCGGAGTTTCTGTGATGGAGAGAAGGCTGCTGCATCGGATTCGCCATTTCTTCCCACCATCTACTGCCCATATCCCTTTTCCTTCAACCCAAAAATTTTTCTCACCTTCCAAGAAAAAAATTAAATTAAATTAAAACCACAATCAACATTCGACATTCAACTTAGGCCACAGCACAGCCGGCTGTGGTTAGAAACGGCGCCGTTTTGTTTAGCATTCATCTCCTTTTTTAAAATTCTTTTCTTTCCATTCCTTTCAACTACCAGAGCACATTCCAATATGCAAATAAATTTCTTAAAAAACTCTTTCTTACAAATCTTTTGATGTATGCTAATGTAAATATTATAATTGGTTCAAACTTCGAGGAAACGATAATTAACTATTACTATCAAAATATACTCATTATAAATAAACAGGAATGTGAAAAGAAAGGGAAAAAAAAGCTAGGAACACTACTACACACACGTCTTATATTTAATTCGCTCTTCCCATTTCTATTATTTATATAGCATGACAATTTATTTTTTAAAAAAAAACTTTTGCAATTTTTTTTACTTAAATACTAAAATGAACATAAAATTAATTAAATTTATAAGTTTCTAGTCTTAATTTATCATTATTAAAATGTATTCCCTCCGTCACATAATAGATGTCACACTTGACTTTTAATTTGTCCCACAAAAGATGTCACATTCATTTTTTTTAGAAAAAATTTCCTCTCACATCAATATAAATATATTATTTTCTCTTTCCACCTGTCACACAAAACATCTCCTAAAATCTCGTGTTATTCTTCAACTATGCCATCTATTATGGAATGGATGAAGTATAACTATATCAATGAATAAATTTAATTAATTTATGTTTATTTTAGTATTTAAAAATAATTGACGCACTATGTGCTTCCTCTGTTCTATTAAATATAAAACATTTTGATTTCGTCATGGAATTTTATGTAAAGTTGTTTTGTAAGTTAATGAAGAAAAAGTAAAGTAAGAGAGATGAAAAGTAGAAAGAGTATTGTTTCCATTTTTTAGAAACATTTCATTTTTAAAGAACAGTTTAAAAATAAATTTTTTTATGTGTAGTAAATAGAAGTGAGAAGAGTGATGAGAAATAAGACATGTATGGAGTGTTCTTAGTTCTTTTTCTCTTTTTCTCTTCATTTTTTCATATTTCTGTTTTTCATGTTTAAATAATCTAATAGGTAGTACTAGATCGAATTAATTATGTTATGTATCAAAATATTTGTAAGAAAGAGTTTTTTAATAGTCTATTTTGCATATTGGAATGTGCTCCAGTAGTTGAAGGAATGGAAAGAAAAGGAGTACAGAAAAAGGAGATGGATATTAAACAAAACGGTTGAAGCCTTGAAGGAATGGAAAGAAAAGAAATGGAGTAAAAAAAAAGGAGATGGATACTAAACAAAACGGTGCCGTTTCTAACCACAGCAGAGGATCCGGATCTTTGTTGAACTAACAAGCAAATAGTTCTTGAATACACCAACATCTACATTGGGCGAAACAACAAATTCTTCAAATTTTATTTTTCCAAATGGAAAAAAGGTTACAAATTTCTAGAAACCCTTTTTCTTCTATGCTGAGATCTAAAAGAAAAACAATAAAAGCTTCAAAAATCCCCAAAAACTTCTCAAATCATTCACTTCAAAACCCAGAAAGCCTTAACAAAAATGGTGAAGGAGAGAGAAAAAAGGAGAAACAGAGCGGCCCACATAAGGAAATGGAGATCTAAGCCCCAAATAAAGAAACCCTTTTTTCAGATAAACACAGAAAAAAACCCTAATGTTTGACTAGCAAAATAGTACTCAAACTGGCAGTTTAATCGACGAAACAGTGTAAGAGAAAAGGTACCTCAAGAGATTTAGTTGGTACGAAGCTAGGGTTTGGATCAGATCCTTTGCAGGGAGAATTTCTTTGCTTCTCTCTCTCTCTCTCTCTCTCTCTCTGGGAACTGGACAGTGAGTACCGTACGGCGTGAGTTCTGAAGTCGAGGTTTTTAACGAATTGATGTAATAAAATTTTCTGAGGATTCGGTGAATTTCTCCCACTCTCTGGTTTATCTATTTTAACGTCAAAGTGAAGCTTGAAAACAAACAAAAACAAGCATCTTAAATAGAGAAAATTAGTTCCACAATGTTTTGTGGGATTCTTCTCTAGACACAGTTATGTAAATTCTAATTAATTTGTTAAGGGCAGTTCAGTTAAATAGATTATTTATCGATTGAATAGGGTTATGCTAATATTTTCGGTTTTGTTTCAATATTGTTGGATGATGTCCTTAAAGGGATGGTATTATGTTGAATAGATAACAAATTAAATAGATTTAGTTTTATGAATATTGTTTGGTTGAGTGAATCTAACTAGCTATTTAATCTTAGGATTGTGCCGAATAGTTCTGATTTATGAGAATGTGGAAAAGTTAATGGAGTATTAGGTAATTTCACATTAGAATTTCAAGTCAATTTGAGTATTTGACCACAAGTAATCGAACTCTTTTAATTAAAGATTAAAACAATTTAGGGCACGCTTTGGTTTTATTAGTGTATGATTTATGTATACAACAAATTGCAAATTTCATCTTAGTACAGTGGAAAATTTTAGTAATTGATTTTTTAAGTAGTTAGACCACTATGAAGTGAACTCTAGCTAACATACATGTATTGTTAACAAATCAGATTTCAGATAATCGATTAGAGCATCCGCAGCGATGAGCAGAACGCTGTCCGTCCGTTCGTGCCACCGGCACGGCACATCTGTCCTCCGCTGCGCTCTTGCTGCTGGCACGGATTCGATGCAGATAATCGATTAGAGCATCCGCAGCGATGAGCAGGACGCTGTCCGTCCGTCCGTGCCACCGGCACGACACCACTGTCCTCCACTGCGCTCTTGCCGCTGGCGCGGCGCTGCTCGATGCATCGAGCACGTTCGTGCCAGCGAGCAGCTGACGTGACGCGTTCTGATTGGCCAACAACATTTCTGTTGGAAATTCAATTTTTTTAAAATTGAAAATAATACCAAAAAGTTAAAAAAAAATCAGAATCCCAAAAATCTGGCCGTTTTTACGATTTTTCTGGATTTTTTTTATTTTTTTATTTTTATTATCCCAAAATCATCTATAAATACACACATTCATCATCCATTTTTCACATCAAATCATCTCTCATTCATATTTTTTCATACAACTTATATCTACATCTTCCTCTCTCACTCAAACCCTCAAATGGATTTCACCCATCTCATTGCGGAAGCGGAGCGCGAAAAACAAGAATACTATGAACAACATTGTGCCGCCTATGAAGCCTATGTCGCAGCGAATACCCCCACCCCCCTCCTCAACCAACTAGATCAACTCGCCGATACATCCATCGTGACCGGGAGGGAGCCAATGAAAGGCTCGTTGCCGACTATTTTTCCGACCAGCCGCGGTTTCCGGAAGATTACTTTCGGCAACGTTTTCGCATGTCAAAACGCTTGTTTATGCGTATTGTCAACACATTGTCCGCCTGTGTTGAATACTTTCAAACAAGTACAGACGCATCCGGTCGGCAAAGTCTCTCGGCGTTGCAGAAGTGTACGTGTGCCATCCGACAACTTGCTACTGGGCAAACGGTGACCTCTTCGACGAGTATTTGCATGTCGGTGAGTCCACTGGAATCCTTTGCCTTAAAAATTTTTGCGAGGACGTTCGTTCAGCTTTCGGGGATGAATTCCTTCGGGCACCCACCACCGATGATTGCCAACGGTTGCTTCGTCTTCATGAAACAGTCCATGGTTTTCCCCGTATGCTTGGCAGCATTGACTGCATGCCTTGGAGGTGGAAGAATTGCCCGACTACTTGGAGGGGGCAACACTTAAGCGGCCACAAAGGCGGCGACCCAACACTTATCCTTGAAGCGGTCACCGACTATCGCCTATGGATTTGGCATGCATATTTCGGTGTTGCCGGATCCAACAACGACTTGAACGTGCTCTATTCTTCACCACTCTTCAATGATGTGTTGAATGGTGTAGCACCGGCGATTGACTACACCGTCAACGAAAATACATATCACATGGGTTACTATCTCGCCGATGGTATCTATCCAAGGTGGTCGACTTTCGTGAAGACGCTCAGCAACCCGCAAGACCCGAGACGAGTTCTTTTTGCGCAGCGTCAAGAGTCCGCTTGTAAAGATGTCGAAAGAGCTTTTGGGGTCCTTCAAGCCCGATTCAACATTGTGAAGGCCCCGTCTCGGCTGTGGTACGTGAAAAATATTGCCGACATCATGTACACGTGTATTATCTTGCACAACATGATTATAGCCGACGAAGGACCGAGGGCGGCTAGCTTTTACGACGAGGATGAAGCCGGAAGCTCAACCGCAAGTTCGAAACAAGGCACACAATGCGCAATACCCGAACCCACGTCGAGCTACAAGAAGACCTAATCTAACACATTTGGGCGAAATTCGGCCACAAGTAGTAAGTTTTTTTAATTTTATGAATTTAATTATATAATTTTTAATTTTTAGGATTTAAATTATGTAATTTTTAATTTTTAAGACTTTAATTATGAAAATTTTAATTTTTAGGATTTTAATTATGTAATTTTTAATTTTTTTTATAATTTGTAATATTATTTCGGTTATTTTTAATGCATTTTAATATTGTGGAAATGTTTTTATTTTAATTGAATAATATAATGGTGGGACCATTGAGCTTGTCCTTGTGAAAGAGCACGGATGTGAGTGTTGTGCTCTTGCCTAAGAGCAGGAAGTAAAAGTGGGTCCGGGCTCACATCCGTGCTCGTTGACAAGAGCACGGATGTTGATGCTCTTATGCCCTTTCCACCAATCAAACGGTGGATTAATGGGAGCTAACTTTTTGAGAATGAAGTGGATTAATGTGTAGTATATAAAGTCAATTTCTCCAAATAATAAAGTGTAGGTATTCAATTAATTGTAATTTCTTCTATCTTATTCATTTGCACTTTATGTACTTATATGATTTATAAGAGAGTACTTTGATACTATATGATATTTGAGAGATTCACATTTTGGTGTTCTTCATGTGGGGTTTATTTGTTTAATTTGGTAAGATATATATCATGTATGTATAATGTATGAATGTTTGTTCTCACTAAATCACATTTTTAGAGCATTTTTATTCTAACTTTTGAATGTTTTCACTTCGTGCCAAGCCTAATCCACTCACCAGAATATCCACTATAAGAATATTTAATTTTTAGGGTTCCCATACACTTCATGAACAAACACAGCCTGTTGTTATCTATGTTAACTTTTGGTTCAAAGTGAGTACTTAATAATATTAAAGTAGCAATAACTTAATCAATTGTGATTGAAAACAGTGGCGATTTTGGTCTCATGGAATGTTTATATTGTTTAATTTTGTGTATTTAAATAAGTATTAAATGACTAACATATCGGCTTCTGTGCTTAAGTTTTTCAGAGTTAAAATCATAAAATATTATTCAATAGAGCAAAAGTCTCTAATAATTTTGTCTATTATAAATAATCTTTTTAAAAAATGTTACGAATGCTAGTGCTCCAATATTATCTTTAATATTTCGCCTCGAACCGACCATATTGTATGATTTGTATCAATATATTTACTATTGAGTCATTTAATTGGATACAGCGTTAGTTATTTATCAATAAAAAGCAAAACTTCTAACCCCAGACCCAGTTCATCATTTCTTATTTTATGAAATTTATTTCATTTTATTTATTTATTTTCTGTTTTGCTCTATGGTCATCGGAAATATGCTACTAAAAAATCAAGAAAATGCTTTTTGTTATACAATTAAATTAAGAATCAAAAAAACAAAAGGTTGAAAGTTGAATTCAGCATGTCTCGTTACAAACACTTAAAGAGAGGGGATACTTTTAGGCCTTCACCAATATTTTTCTAATTTTCTAATTTGTGGAAGTTATTTCAAAATGTTCATTATTCAACTCTTGTCGAATCGATGCCTAAAAATTACAAAAATAATGGAGCTTCTGAGATCTGACCTAACCAAAACCAAACTAAACAAACAAAACGAAATGGGAAAATGCTGATTATGATTTTATTAAATCGCATTGAACTGTATTAGCATAAAAAATAAACCCCAATATGGGTGTGTAGTTTAGTTTACACTTTACAATAAGATTGTTAGTTCTATATGTTAGAACCTCAAATGGTCTGTGACCCAATATAGTCTTCCAAGTTCCAATTATCTATAGATCTAGGTGTGCATGTAATATATTTCGGAAGCTAAGCTAACCTCAAATTGTTATAGTCTCCGAATTTCCACACCTTCGAATCCTAATTCTCATCGTTCGATGTCTTAAATTTCCATCTATGTCACAACAATGTCTCCTTGGGCTCTGCATATTCACAAATTATGACAATTAGAGTTTCAAACACAAGTTTTCAAGTACTAATAAACTGTAGTTATGGTGCAATTTTCCATTATCAAAATTCAAGTACTAACCTGATCCCACTCTTGCTGCTCCATTTTGGGCGCCAAGACTGTGACATTCTCGATTGCCATCGCATGGGCGAAGTCCTTGTTACATCCATTACTCATCACCCGATCCCCGGCCTTTCTGTAAGTCGTGACGGTCCTCTCACTTCCCTCCTCCTCAGCAGAGCTGAGAAAGAAGACAGCGGGCCGTTTGCAGGGATCGCTGCTCACAGGCCGCGTGTTGAAGGTGAAGGGCCCGTTGCTGAAAGTCCTCCATGTCTTGAATGTCTGCTGAGGCGTCTCGAGCTCCTTGGCTGTCAACAAAGCTGGGAATATCTGCACCGCGTAGCCCCATGAGACTGAGACTGACCAATTGTGGTTGCGGTGGTAGCAGAAGCATTGCTGGAGAGTTCTGGGTGGATCGGCCTCGTAGGCTTTCATCAGGGCGGTCACAGACTCGAGCTGGGTGTGGTTCGGGAGCAACGGCTGGATGGAGTTGAGATGGTGGAGGGAGACGAGAGGAGCCAGCGGATGTGCTGCTAGGAACCCGAAAGGATCCCCTCTTATGTCGATCTGAATGAATTAGAAACCAATGTTTTAAAAACTGTACCGGTAAGTATACATACAATTATCAATTTATGGTTCGACCGATCAGTAGTCTAGCATAAATTGGTGGAACCATAAGAACAAACCAACTTCAAGAAAACACTTGATAATAAATTGA
Source organism: Salvia splendens (assembly GCF_004379255.2). Lineage (NCBI taxonomy): Eukaryota > Viridiplantae > Streptophyta > Magnoliopsida > Lamiales > Lamiaceae > Salvia > Salvia splendens. The sequence continues at coordinate 37,606 of NW_024598658.1, forward strand.
TAATACGGTCGAACCATAAACCGATCTGACTACTGATCGGTTTAGAATAGTGTAAAAAAGATATAACTAAACTTATATAGAAAAATAATAAATTTAGTAAAAGTAAGTAAAAAAGACATTGTAGAACATGGGTCTTGAATCTTAATATCAAAATGTAACTTACTAGTCAGGTTTACAAATAAGTCCAAATATGAAACAATAAACAAAAACTTTTATCAAACTTTAAATTCAAAAGTTATGATATCAAAAATATGATTTGCTTGCTCTATGCCGAGGGCTTGCAACAAAGAGGAGAATAGTGCCGGTCAATTTTTCCGGTTCATAGTAGTTAAATAATCCAAATGTTTTTATATTTGAATCGAATCTGACAATGCATCTATTCACAGCCAAACTAGTCGAATCCATCGATCCGATTATAACTCCCTCCATTCCATAATAGTGGAGTCATTTCTCTTTTTAGTAAAAGTCAAAACATTTATTCTCACTTATTCTACTCTCTTACTTTATTCTCTCTTCATCTCTCTACTTTTCATTTCCTACTTTATTCTCATTTATTTAACTCACTTAACACAATACTATATTAGTTCAATGATCAAATTCAATATGAGACAGATATGGATTTAGGCCATGAAATGAGACACAAGTTTTCATTTTTGTATTCTTGAATTGGAGGCCGGAGGGTCATCAAAGAAGTGAACATCACTTCATTCTTCAAGGGTAAAAACATAGTACTACTCCCTCCGTACCTCTGTAGCTGAGTCGTTTCTTTTTTTGGCAAAAAGGAACAACTTTTCTTCTCTCTTCGTCTCTCTACCTTTTCCATTTTCTACTTTATTATATATTTAGTTAATTCAATTCACACAACTTTTCTTAAATCTCGTGCCGAAAAGAAATGTCTCTACTACAAAGGGACAAAGGGAGTACTATCTTGCATAAAATATACTCCAAGACATTCCAACCATGTAGACTAACTAAACCTTTTATTCATTTGGTTTCGCATTTAGGCTACACTAGAGGGTATGAAAAAGTGGTTTCTAGTCAGAGAGGGATCATCATTATATTTGCTAAATATTCGTTTAATTTATTGTCTGGAATAAGAACAAACCAGCTTCAAGAAAACACTTGTTTAAGAATTTTTAAATAACAGAGACAAATACATCAGTTTTCGACACGTCGCCGAAATTAACAATCGAAGTAATAATAAATTTAAATTCCCACCGCTCTCTACCATATCACTACCTAATAATTGAAAACTTTCAAATTAGAATACCTTTTAAAATATTTATCATACAAACTCGGTAGCTATTCATAACTTCTTGTCTAAAAACGCAGATAATAGCAAAGAATACACGTGGCGGGAGCCCAGGTGAGTTGGATTTTACAGCCATGTGACGGCAGCAAAACCCACCACCAGCTTCCATTGATGCTGCCACGTGTCTTCATACAGTTGAGACACCAAACACACGACCAATCGAAAGCAACCAAGTTTACTGCTGAATACACTTTTTTATTTCCTAGGCATATCTTAAAAGCTGCCCGTCACAGAGTCCTGATAATTTGACCCACCGATCAACTATTAATATTTCTGTAAAAAAACTATGCCTTTAAAATATTCTTATTAAATCCACCTAAAACATAACAAATTCATCTAATAAAAAAAAGAAACGCACCTGATGAAATCCGGGTTCGCGGTTAGCCGACACCGAGTTCCCTACGCACGCCCAAACCCGCTGATCCGACCCGTAAAAGTAATGGTACCGGTCGAGGCACCCGTCCATAGACGCGGCGAGCTCCGCCGCTAGCGGATAGCTCACGGCGAATCCCCCGCCGCCGAACGCCATGTCGTAGGCATGCTCCACGTCCTGCTCCACACTCTCCGAGTTCCCGCCGACGTACACCATCCGCCGGTGATCGTGCCTCCCCAGCACCGCCGCCAGATTCTCCGGAAAAAACACCGTGTCGTCATCCCCCATCACGAACCACCTCACCCCCGGCAACCGGACCCGGTAAAGATCCGCCACGACCCGGGCTATCCTCACCGCCGACTCCAGCCCCTTCGTCCGCCGGAAGCGCCGCCACTCCGACGAGACCCGGTGATCTATAATCGACCCGATTAACCCAACCGACCCGACCGGGTCCTTCTCGAGGAAGACGTAGCCGCGGGTCGAGCCGGGTTTCCACCAGAGATCCGAGTAGCGCGCCCGCTCGACCAGGTGGCGGTCGACCCGCCGATGCCGAAGGCGAGGTGGGAGACGTTGGTGGGGCGTCGTCGGAGCCGAAGAGATCTGGTCGGGTCGGGCCAACAATAAGGGTTGGGTCGGGTCGTGGATGGCGGAGTATGCCGCGAGGGAGATGGAGAGAATTGAGATTACGGCCACCGCAGCCTTTAACGACGTCGTTAGAGCGTCACCGTCTTCTCTTTCGGTATTAATTTGAGCGCTTTAAATGGGTCTTGACCCGGTTTGGCAGACGCCGGGCACATTTCTATAGTTAGAAGGTGTGGTTTTGAGAGAGAGTTGAGGAGAATTTATTGATGGTTTTAGGGGGAGAGAGGGAGGTAAGAAAAACGTATGGTAGCAATGGAAATTAATGGTTTTTAAGAGGGGAGTTTTGACACATTTATTTGTTAGTCTTGAAAGCACAAATGATGCAAAGTCGTAGAGATGTAATTATGGACGATTCACATAACAACGTGACTAAATTTGTGTGTATAGTATTTTGTCAACAAAAAGTTTGATGGATTACGGGGATCAAATTTGAATTCGTGGGTCATGGTCATAGATTTCGGATTTAGATTCACAATATATGAATTTCCATAGTACTCCATGTGTTTATTAACATATTATTCTCATTATTATGAAAACAGAGATTGATTGAAGAAATCAGGCGAAATCAGTCAGAAGTTATAATTGTATTGAGCAATTGAGAAATATACAAATGGTGTGATTTGCTTTCTCCGTCCATAATAATTCGTCACAATTTGACCTGACACGAGTTTTAAGAAATGTAATAGAAAGTGAGTGAAAAAGTTGGTGGGATATGGGTCTTGCTTTATATAGGAGTATTAGTTTTATAATAAACTGTGAGTGTGAATGAGTGAGTGGAATATAGGGTCCAACACAAAAAATGGTAAAATTGAAAGATAATAAATTTTTAGGGATGGATGAAAAAGGAAATATGTGACAAATTTTTAGGAACGGAGGGAGTAATTAACTAAAAGTTACAGGATTGATGCCAACCAAATATTATAATTTAATACTAAATAACAATTTTCCTTTTTAATTTAACCAATTAATTTATTCTATAAAAAAATCTAGTTTTCCTTGATTATATAGCAAAAGACCAAGTGAAAATGATTCGTGTAATGATTAAATGGTTTGGAAGTAAACTGCTCACCAAAACTTACCTGCCTCATATTTAATTGGTACTAATGTCCTTGAAACATCAAGTAAACTAAACAAGAATTTAGCTGTCATTTGTCATGGAAGAAATATTGTCTAAGTCATTATGTCAAAAATAAAATATAGTTGAGTCGTCAAAGAGCATATAAATATAAAAGAAAAATACAAAATATACATACAATACATTTTTTACTTGATATAGTACAACATCAAATAGTCAATCTATGTATGATTACGCAAATGTGTTCCTTAATAAATTTTAGATTATTGAAAGTTTTCCAATCTTCGTGTATTTAATATGGATTTTAAAAAATGCTAAATTATTGAAATTTAATTTTCGAGATGTGGTAAGTGGTAACCTGTGTGTTGCGGAATTTTTGTAATTTAATTAGGTTTTATTTAGCTAAAATCAATAGTTAGAATATATTACGAGTATTTTGAAATGTGGAGCAAAAAGGAACTGAATTGGGCCAACATTTATCTACTGGATTTCAATAGTTATAAATATGAAGGACCTTAAGAGGCCCAAAATACAAGAACTTCTTAAGGATAAAAAAAGGAAAGAATTATTTTAATTTAGTTAAATTATAAATATTATTTTGTTATACTATTTCAATTTTTTCTGACTAACATTCCATATTTGAAGTCCAAGCAAGTTTCCACATTTGATAGTCTAAGCAAATGTAAAATACTAGCCCAGACCAGACTCGGGTCAGACGGCTTGGGACAATCTTCGGCCCAAGCCCACTATCAAAGCAGGCTAGAATGTGTTATCATAAGCATGTACTGTTGAGAGAGGGGAGAGAGAAGATGCAGCTTAGGATCCACGTCACGAAGAGACGCGTGTCGAGTGATATTCTCAAGACCGTCCAACGACGTTGACATGCGGTCCCTTACGTGTCTCAATCTCCACTCCCTACGTACTCTCTTCTCCTCCCTACCTTACATCTTCCCACTCTCACACCAATCAATTTCTTCCTTTTTCATGCCCTTTTTTGTTTAATTTGGAAATGGTCTATAAAAGCATCCACAGTGGAGCGGATGTCCCGTCGTACTTCCAAAAAACACCTCTTGTCATGCCATAAGTACATCCCACTGCACAATGGGGGACATTCCCAAGGACATCCCGACGGACATCCCGACGGACATCCACAATAATAAAAATTCACAAATTCACGAATTTGTAATTTACGGAATTAAAATTTCGACACGAATATTGGGAAAATGAAAAGATTTTACTTAAAAAAAACATACATATTTATATTAAAAAAGTACATAGTTCACAAAAAAAACCATCCCAAACCAAAAAAACGATTCAAACAAAGTACATGTTATGCCTTGAATCTCGATAGTTTCCCGCTAGCCGAGCGGGGTATGATATGTTTTTGTTTTAGACTTTCATTTCGGACGATAATACATGTGTTAGAGTTTTTAAAAAAGCGTATATATCGAGTTTGCAATGAGCCGTATATATAGAGCTTTTGTTTAAAAAATAAAAAATTGGAACGTCCCGACGGACGTCCGTCGCGGCACCGCAATGGCGGACGCCACGACGGATGTGCCGACGGACGTCGTCGGAAACCCGTGGATCTGCGGTGTCCGCAGCCGACGTCCGCGTCCCCCCTCACACGCCTAATGGTAGACGTCCCGCGCGAACTTCCGCCGGAACGTCCTCCGTTGTGGATGCTCTAATCGATTAATCTCATTTCTATTCTTTAAAACCTAGTGTTTTTCTCCAAGATTTACTCCTAATTAATAAGCTAAATTTCAACGTTTTCTACATTAAACAATATATAACTTGAACAGTTTGAACTAGTAATAAGGGTATTTCCCTTATCACGATGCCGGAGACGATAAATAAGAAGTTTCGGGAGGTGGAATCTTCGTCGACAACTCAAGGTTTAAACGAAGTACTAAAAATAAAACAGAAAGAAGCGTAAATTCATATATTCATGATTCGTTGATTGAAAGGAAAAATAATGACACCTATTTATAATGCTAAATACCCTGACTTATAAGGAATAAGAAAACTATTATAAATATATATGAAAAAAATAT
>NW_024598659.1:0-49143 GCF_004379255.2 Salvia splendens
GGGTACCATGTAACGGCCTATGGTGGCATAAGGAGACTAAATTGAGTTGATGCCCGACAATTGGAGCCTTGGATGGAAACAACAGCCAGTCGGTTCACGTGGTACGAACCAAGAAACCCGATGATGGTTGGCGACATGAAAGGTTTTTAAAGCCTTAACGTGTGCTTGATTGACTCACGTTCCGAGCGACCATCGTCGACACAAGAAGGAAAAGATGAAACGGTATGGGAAGACAAAGACGTGATCGAGGTTAAACCCACGGCAGAAAGAGAAGCCGTACCACAAGAAAGCATGGTTCCGGGTTTTGAGGATGATTATGTGGAAGATAGCATGGATATCGAAGAAGCCCTCCGCATGGTTGACGAGTATCACATAGAAGAGGAAGAGGACCCGGGAAGAGGAAGAAGACCCGGAGGAGGATCTTAACACTAGATAGATGAATCAACATGCCCCCAAGACGTAGACGTGGTCCGCGTGTGGAGAACAATGTGGGGGAACAGACAGAAGGAAGTGTTGGGAATCCGCCCCCGCCTCCACCACCACCTCTACCCCAACCAAACGAAAGGAGAGTACATCAAAGCATTTCGGAAAGAGAACCCACCCAAGTTCGATGGATTGGGAGAGCCCCCGAAGGCGGAGGCATGGGTACGCGACATTGAGCGTGTCTTGAGTTTAGGATGCACAGACAGAGAACGCCGGCCTGCGTGACGTATCAGTTGACAGGACCCGGACTTTGGTGGGAAACGAAGAGAGAACTATGGACCCCGCTCGCCGTGAGGCGCTTACTTGGGAGGAGTTTAAGGAAGAAGTTTACAATAAGTATGTTCCCATGAGTTATCGACGGGCGAAGGTAGTGGAGTTCCACACTTTAAAACAAGGAAGTATGACGGTCACGGAGTACGACCGCGCCCTATGTGAGATGACTCGTTATGCGCCAGTATGGTGGATACAGACGAGAAGATGGCCGCGAAGTTCCGTTCCGGCCTTAGGCCAGAGATAAGGGTAGCAGTGGCTAGTCGCAGGGGAATTCCTTATTCCGAGGTATTGGGCTGTGCCTTAGATGTGGAGGAAGCACTGCCCAAGAATGAGAGGACAACAAACCCTACCCCATCTACACCCCAATCGAACTTTAGAGACAAGAGGAAATGGGAGGGAAACCGAGCTCCTTTTGACAACAAGAGGCGTTTCTCCATGTTCTTTTCTCTTTAAACTAAGTTGTTTTCTTCCTTTAAGTTAATCAAGATGTTCTTTTTAAATTGTTATCCATGCATGTCGGTCACGATCGCCGCGTTGTGGTACCCTTGTATGGGCGGTGGTGACAGGTGTTTTGGAAGCACCATGGTCCCGAGGAAGCCACGTGGGAGTTAGAAGATTAAATGAAAGAAAAGTTTCCCGAGTTATTTATGTGAGACGATCAAATTTCTGGACGAAATTTCTGCTTAGAGGGGAAGGATGTAACATCCCAAATTTTTGTGACTCTTTTTATATGTTTATTTGAAATTTCGATTATGAAACTTTTGTTTCTATGTGATTAAGTGAATTGCGTGAAATAATTGTCGTGAGTGATGTGGAATGAAGTGCTTGATATTTTATATTATCCAATGTGGGGAAATAATTAATAAGATCATGCATTTATATTTTTTTTCGAGCCAATTCATTGGAATTTTCGGCCCTTCCTAATTATTGAAATAGTATTTCATTTCTTGAATTTAATTAATTGTTTTGGGATATTTATCCAAATTAAATCCAAACCAAATGATCCCTAAATTGTACTACATGAAATTCGAACTCTAGCCTATTATCCTTGGGAGTTTCAAAAATCTCCTATTTAAAATAGGAGGATGAATTATTTTCTTTGATTTAATTGGTGCTTTGTTGACTCCCTTCTTTTGAATTAAATCCAATTAAATCATGTCATATTTTATTTCTTCACTCAAATTAAATAAAGATTTGAAATAATTCCTTGGCTAGTTAAGCCTAATTATTTTCAGCCCCCTCATTATTTTGTAGAGGAGAATTTATTGTTTCTTTTTTTTTGTGAGACCCTTTTATTCAAATTAATACCTAAGCCAAATTAATTGGGGATGTGAATATTTCCTTGTGTTGCACCTTCCATATCACACGCCCCATGCTATTATTTTTCCTTGTGGGAATTTATTTATTGTTACCTATTTTATGGGAGCCTTTTTCCTATAAAGAAATTACCAAATTTAAATCATATCCTATTTAATTGAGGATTTAAATAATTCCCTTGTGCAATTCCTCTTAAATTTTCGGCCCCTTCCTTATTTTCCTACTTGGAGATTAAAATTATTTTGTTCCCTTAATTGTGAAATACCCACTATGTTATTTCCTAAGTTGTGACTATATTTCTCTCCAAGTAAATATTGCTGTTTTTCCTTGCTAATTAAATCAGCAAATTTCGAATTTCTCACCCTCAAATCACACGCCTACCTTGCTCCACATTGTGGGATTTTTATTTTATTCCTTCCACAATTTAATTACTTTTAATTGGGTGTGAATTAAACCTAGTACATAAAATACACTAAACCCTAACCCTAGCCCCATAATTTCACACGCCACCCCCCCCACCACATCCCTCATTCTCTCCCTCACACGCCTCTCTTCTCCCACTCATATCCTCTCCAAAAATCCTCCAACCAATCCTTGTTCTACCGATTCGTTTTCTTCAAGGAAGGTATATTTGATTCACTTTCCCTCAATCTTTTCATATAATCCTTGTTCTTGAACCCTACAGGCATATAGTGAGTGTAGGAATGATAGATCGCAAAATTAATCGGTGGGAAAGTGTGCTTGCATGAGAACTTTGATAATTATGCGATTTTTGATTGAGTTCATGTGAATTTGATTTGAATCTTTGGTGAATGATGTGAGTTATATGCAAACATGATTATGAGAACCTTTAAGCATGATGTGTGTTATAAGCATGAAAAATTGTATTTGGATGATTGAGGAAGAAACCCTAATTTTGAATTTGTGAGCCTGAAATATGTGACGTTCGAACAACGGTTTTCTGATGTGTAATTGACCTATCAAAGATCGAATGTTTATATGAAAATTTTACTGAGTAAATTTCAAGGTGTTTTATGTGTCTCGTGCGAATTTTCACCCTTTTTTGTCGAAAAATGAGTTTTTTAAAAAATGTTTGAAGTTGACTGCGCAATTCTGCCAGAAACTTGTGTTCTCGGCCAGAATGTTTCGTTTTCTGTTTGACCAACCAAATGACCTCCTTTTGATGTAAATTTTTAACTGGGTGAAATATGATGTGTCTTCTGCATTGTGTGAAACTTTCAGCCTCATTGGACATCGTATGGATATTTAGTGATTTTTACAAAACGGTCGTGCGTTCTGCCAGTTTTCTACCTTAATAAAAATAGTGCTTATTTTCAAGTCTAATGGTGTTATATGATGCATGTATGTCCAAGGAGTGTGTTTATTGGTGTGGTTAGGTGTTGCACGTTAAAAATATGTTATGGTGTGTTTTTCCCTCTTGTGTTGAACGTTGGGGTTGGGTAAATTGAGAAAACGATGAGAGAGGAACGATAGGACATGCCATAGAAATATGAGTTTATTGGAAGGCTGACTTATGTTGTGATGTTGGCAAGGATTATTGTGTGTACGTGAGCACAAGGAACGAGAGTTGCCTTAAGTTGGATTGAATTTTGTTAACCGAACGAGGTGGGCTTTTCTCTTTCAAATCTCTTTATTTTCCGAAAATATGTTATGGTGTATAAGGGTGATTTAACTGTTATGTCATGCCATGTTGTTTTTTGGTTTATGAGATTGTGTCTGACGCCTAGTTCGTGTGAGCTTGCTCCGTTAGGCTATATAGCTGTGTTGTGAAACGAATTCAGGTCTGAGTAGGGCCGCAAAACCCTATCAGGCTATGTACACTGGTGGGATCGTGACCCGTCCTTGCTAGTCGGCCGGTCTTGTGGGCGAATAGTGTGGCCACACTTTCATCGTACTGTTGATATGATGATTGTGATTGATGGATTGATGTGAAAAGTGGGAGATAAATTGTCTGGCCAGACTTGAATATTTTTTGTGTTCTCGTGATATTTCTTACTACATATAAAACTCGAGATCACTGGTATAGATGACATAACTATATTAAAATGTATTCGGCATGAACCCATTGAGTACAACAAGTACTCAGCCCTGCATATTCTTTTTCTTTATGTGCAGGTTGAGCGGGATGTTGCGGAGGATGTTGAGTTGGCCTAAGAACTTAGGATGCGTTGTGTCTTCATACCTAGGCGTTATCCTTGACTCTCTTTAAACCTTATTTCCGCTGCTATATTTTGTACTATGTCTCAAGACTTTAATCTTTTTCGTACTGTGTTTGAGCATGTTTGGTTGTGTTAGGTTTTTAACCGGGTATTTAAAATGTTACTTTAAAATGGTGTTTACGTGTTTTAATCTAAATGTTTCTTTAGAAGTTATTGGGTTTTAATATTTATTTTCTCCGCTGCTTCGTTTTAAAATAAAATATTTATCATAAGTCGTTTCTAATTAATAGTAAATTATAACCTTAAACTTTTTTCTTTAAACCAAAATGTTTTTCATTCTTTTAAATTAAGTAAGTTTCAAATAAAACGCTATCCTTGCGTGTTGGATCACGATCGCCGCGTTTGTAGTACCCCTAGTATGGGCGGTCGTGACAAAAATGCTCACTCAACGTCCTTCCTCGCACCTTATTGTCGTTGCGCGAACCAAGATTTCTTCCGACCAAATGGATGTCTGATCGTCTTCAATAATACGGGTCACCAGGGGGTATTACCATCTGCCTAATAGTAGTCCCTATTGTACCTGCTTGCCGTTGGCTAAGAAGCTGATTTGCAGACCCTCGCCCCAGCACTGCTTATTGAAGAGAGAAGACGACTGCAGAATGTTGATATTGTTGTTAGAACCTGCAACACCGAAATACGCATGTCAGATCCACAACCGAATAGCAACGACTTCCAAGATCATCGTCGGGTGTTTGTATTTGAACCCGGTAGTGAACTGCCCTTTCCAAGCCACTGAGAAGTTCCTCCATTCCTAGTGCATGCAATCTATGCTGCCCATCATCCTTGGAAAACCGTGCTCCCTTCCGTGCACAGTACGTAGTATTTCGCAATCGTGGTCAGTCGTTGGCATCAGATCGGAGGGTGAAGCACATGTACCGCGGGGGGCCAATGACAATGCTATATGTAGGAAGAGCATTAGCGGAAAATGCGGGTTTTCGGCAAAGTAGTCATCCATCAGCCACTGATTAGTCTGGATATGGCGCGGGGGATTGTCTGCAGATGCAAGATCGGACGAGGGACCACTGCCGCCCGTACCTCTTCCTCTTGTACTTCCGTGCGCAACCTCTTTAACTAACGCGTCATAGGTCGCATCCCATATGCATTGGTACTCATCATCGGAATCCATTTTCTGAGAGTGGATTTGAGAAAATTTGAGATTTGAATGAAATGAAAAAAATGAATTGAGAATAGGGTTTTTTATAGAAAAAAATTAAAGAAATAAAAATAAATAAATAAATTAATTAAAAAATCGCACGAAATACGCGCCGCCACGGTCTCGCGGCGCTCAATAGGACGCCGCTAAGACTGTCGCGAGCCACAAACCACATGCCGGGTACCCGACGCTTCCACCCCACCGCGGCTTCTCCTTGCCTTGCAATAGGGCGCTACGGCGCTGTCGCCGCGACGCCCCTATTTGTGTTCACTATTAACATTTCATTAAAGAAATCTTTGTGTAAGATCATACACAATAGGGGTGGACTAGCAACAGTTTAGTAATAGCCCGGCCAAAAACTGTACGGGTTGGCAGCGGAAGCCGTGCTTCTAACGGATCACATAAAATTCTTATCTATGTGGCAGATTATTTAGACAAAATCTATTGGTGTAATTTCACATGTATCATGCTCATAACTTGAATTTAAACATGCTTTAGCACAAATAATCCCTAAAACATGCTTGCTACGGAGTTAGCCAAATTTCCTCATTGATTCACTGAAGAATCGAAGATGGATCGCGTCTTCTCCAAGTGAAGATCTTGAGTACTAAACCACGGATCTTCTGACTGGTTCCCGGACTGTAATCTCATATCAGTGTTGGCTGATCTCACTAGAGAACTATGACTTAAATAAAGAAGACAGAAATCCTATCTCACGAAGGAGAGGAAAATCGTTCCCTAGGTGAACAGAGAGGGGGATGAAAATTTTGGAGAAAATACAAGTGTATTTTCTGTCTCCTCTATTCTCCTATTTATATTTAGTCACAAATTGGGCCCAGTCAGGGATCTATGGAAGAATTTGGATATGGCCTCCCCCAATTAGCTTTTTTCTAATTAAATTGAACCCACAATTTAATATAAGCTTATATTGGAATATTACGAGCAGCCCACTACAGAAGTAATATTGCACTGCCCATCCAAATCCGAAATTACAAGTATTCAGAGTTTCCATTTTTTTGACATTTATTTCCCGTGCTTAAGATAGTAACGTCCATTAATTAATCAATGTTTGTTGTGGACTTAATTAATTAACATATTATTATCTCCTAGAGTGAACTTAGCAAGAAACGCTTATTTATTATTCAAAGAGTAATCAAACTATAACTAGCTAGGTTCTGAATAATAAAACCTTGTTTTGAGCTCCTCCTGTGGACGTTATCAAACGAGACTCACCTCGCTCACGATTCAATATAATAGCAATCCTAGCACCGCTAGATATTAATCATCACTACACAATATACCAGGATTCTTGGGTTGCGAAAAACCCGCACCTTTTGGTAAGTCAAAGTAGTGCATAATCAATACCGTATGCTCAATGCTAACGTACATTGATTAAGAAATTAATTATCAAGACCTCGTCTTTCAGTAGATAGCATAAAAACTCGTCTTGCTGTTAGATCCAATTCAGTGTTATAGCACACAATGTCATCTTATTTCAGTAAGGCTTAGAAATATGCACTGACATTGCATCCTTTCACGATAGGTAGTCTAGGTCTATCTAGGTTGTGAAATTCTTATTTTTCTTTGTTCAGAACTGACCGTGTTACCTTAAAGTGGACGACGCTCACAACCGGTCTACTAAAACAAAGACTTAGACTTTGTTTTTGTGACATCCGTGACCTAAATCATACATCATATTGCATAATTACATATTTTATTACATATATATTAGTTATGTAAATGTGTATGTGTGCTTAATACTAAGTGTCTTGTGCATGGAAAATGTGTGCATGAGATTTAAAGTAATATGTAGTGAGAATAGGGAAAGAAAAGAAAGTAACTCCTTGTATTAATTTAGCTTATGAGGTAAGTTTCGTATTTAGCTTACGAGGTAAGCTTCGTACTTAGCTTATGAAGTAAGCTTCGGTAAATATATATATAAAGGAGTTGAAAGAGGTTAAAAAAATGAGGAAGGGAAATATTATTCCAGTAGGAGGAAATTTTGATGGAACAAGGGTCGTAGATGGAAAGATGGATTCAAAGTTCAGACAGCTATTATCGAAGTCAAGGTGTGTATAAATCACACTTTTAGCTTTATATGTGTTATGTGGTTGATTGTTATATGTTGAATTGGAGTGAATTATTGGATTATATGGTGTGAAATTGATATGATTATGAATTATTTGATTTTGATGGTCGAATATGATATGAATATTTGATTGTTGAAGTGGACATGTTTGTTTAGATATATTGGATAATTGATGGAATATGTTATGGATATGTTATTGGTTGCAAATGATATGCTTATGATACCGAGTACATGAATCATGTGATTAAAGTGGATCTGTGACAGCCTTGTACTGGATCTGAAATTACAGAGGGACCTATGAGTCCAAATACAGAGTGACCTACGAGTCCCAAATATAGAGGGACCTATGAGTCCAAAATACAGAGGGACCTATGAGTCCAAATCATAATGGGACCTACGGGTCAATCATAGAGGAATCCCGGGCAGATACCAGGCCTTGACTGTTACAGAATAATAAACTGAATAGAGTGGCATATGCATATGAATATGAACTGGTTTGTTTTTAAATTATGTTATATATTGTTTCTGATTATATGTATTGATGAAAGAATATGCTTGATGTTTGTATCATGGTGAGATTAAAGGTGGAAATTTATATATACTGAGTTGTGGCTCATATAAACCACTAAATTTTTCAGGAATAAGATAACAGTAAAGTTTTGACTGACATGGGTCATAGGAACTCCTTGTGTTATCAGGTTCGGCGGCTGACGCATATTGGCAACCTTCTCCTCCTCATCATTTTGCATGTAGATAAATGTATAGTATATAGAGTGGTGAGAGGGTTCCACTACTTTACAGGATATTTTGAAATATGTATCGGATAAGTGTTGGTTTGAACTTATATAATATGGGTGTTCTATGAATTAGACACGTGTATTGATTGCTTTTATGATAAGGGATTTATTTATTATAAGAGTATACGTCAGAGGGGTTGAGGTGTGACAGTTTTTTTTTATGACTTATACTTTGTTACGACGCTCACAACCGGTCTACTAAATATGCAATAAACATCCATTAAATGTAAAACATAAAAACATTATGACAAAAATATTATGTTTCATTCCTTTGGAAAAGAACATATAGAGTTTTACAGTATTCCCGAAAGGTGATTTCTAGTATACAAACTCTAACAATCTCCCACTTATACTCAAAAAAGCTTTCGAGTAAAAAAATATATGTGCAACACGTCTAATTCTCCCACTTATACTGAAAGCGAGTTGAGGTCTTGAATGAGTCGAACTCCCATCCTTTCAACACGGCGTTCGAACGGTTTCACCGCCAATGCCTTTGTAAAAGGATCTGCCAGGTTGTTCTCTGACGCAATCTTGACCACTTGTATGTCTCCTCTCTGCACTATATCTCTAATGATATGATACTTCCTCTCTATATGTTTGCTCGCTTTGTGAGCCCTTGGTTCTTTCGAGTTTGCCACAGCACGAGAATTGTCACAATAAATGGTGATGCTCTTGGGCAGATTCGTAACCACACCTAAATCCATAAGGAAGTTCTTGAACCATACTGCCTCTTTTGCAGCCTCCAAAGCGGCCACATACTCGGCTTCCATGGTCGAGTCCGTAATGCTTTTCTACTTCACACTCTTCCAATTACGGCTCCACCTCCTAAGGTGAACACATATCCAGAAGTAGATTTTCTCGAGTCTTGATCAGATTGAAAATCTAAGTCAGTATATTCCAAAGTACAGAGCTCGGCTGCATTGTAAACTAGAGCATAGTCCTTAGTGCGTTTAAGGTACTTGAGTATGGTGTTTACGGCAGTCCAATGTCCTTGGCCCAGATTCGACTGATATCTTGTCACCATGCCAACAACAAAGCTAATATCAGGCTTGCACAAAGCATAGCATACATGAGTTTTCCAACTACCGAAGCGTATGGTATCTTTCTCATCTCTTCTATCTCAGATGACGTTTTGGGGCACATCTCTTGAGATAGATGGATGTCATGTCTTAAAGGTAAGAAACCTTTCTTGGCATCTTGCATGCTAAAGCGACTAAGTACAATATTGATGTAGGGTTCTTGAGATAAGCACAACTCCTCTTTTCACGATTCCTGAGAACCTTGATCACGAGGATGTGTCCCGCGTCTCCCATATCCTTCATCTCGAACTGGTTCTACAACCAAGTTCGTAATGATGACAACATCTTTTTATTGTTTCCAATTAGAAGAATGTCTTCTACCTATAAAATAAAGAACACAACATTCCCCTTTTCAACCTTCTTATAAACACAGCTTTCGTTTGGGCACTTTCCGAATCCAAACTTATGAATAGTTTGATCGAAACACTGGTTCCATGATCTAGATGCTTGCTTGAGGCCATAAATGGACTTCTTAAGCTTCCAAACCATGTGTTCTTTGCCCCTTATGGCATATCCTTCGGGTTGTTCCATGTAGATGGTCTCCTCAAGGACACCCGTTCAATAACGCAGTCTTAACGTCCATCTGCCATACATCCCAATCATGTAAGCTGCAATAGACAATAGTATCCGGATCGATTTGAGCATGGCCACCGGGGGGAAGGTCTCATTGTAATCGATACCTTCCTTTTGGGTATACCCCTTGGACACTAGTCTTGCCTTAAAGACTTTAACTCATCCATCGGGTCCACGTTTATATTTGTGTATCCACTTGCTCCCAATGGCAGTACAACCTTCGGGTAGGACAGACAAATCGTACACGTCTTTGTCTATCATAGATTGTAGTTCCGAATACATTGCTTTCACCCATTCGCAATGATCGACATCTGCCTGCGCCTCTGCAAAGTTCTAGGGATCTGATACATTGTTGTCCGAGGAGTGATCCATGGATTCCCCCAAACCAATGTATCTATCGGGCTGTCGAGAGACCCTCCCATTGCGGCGCGACACTACAATACTTGGAGTTGAAGTTGAAATTTCGGGAATTGTTTGTACACTAGGTACGGGTTCTTGGTTAATGGAACTTGTGACAGAAGTTAGCTCGTCAAGAGCCACTTCACAGGTGGGTTTATGATTCATTACATAATCTTCACTACACTATTCTCTCTCTTACTTTACCATTTCTCCACTTTAATTGTTTATTATCATTTTTACAAAATGAATGCTCAAAAGTGACTGGGACTTCTAAAGTGGGACGAAGGAAGTATATCTAAAGGTCAGTACCAGATATCGATCACGGGGAAATCTATCACAGATTGGCTACCTTCTTCAAAGCTTTTTCTACTATTTGGGAAAATGAAAGATTTTTGGATTTTTAGAAGTATATAATGAAAGCAAGTAAATAATTGTAGATGAGATAAGGGAATTTCAGGGATGTGTTTTCACAATTATGGTTTATTCAAGTTCCAACTACAACACTCTAACAAAGTTCATAGTTCACTAGAACGAGTCACATAAATATTGTCCATGCGGCACAAAGTATCCTAAGACTCCCAGAAGATCCTAAGACTCCTAATGTTCCTAACTCAGTTTCTAGATTTGTAACTCCCAGAAGATCCTAAGACTCCTAATGTTCTCGCTCTCAATTAAAAGTATCGTTTTAAGGGGAATTAATTGTAGCGTTAGCTAAGCTCTTTAAACATGCAAACCTCCTCTCACGATTATGTTGCACGTCAATAAATCATCATAGAATTTGTCACTCAAACATGAAGCATTATCCAACACTTAGAATAGAAGCAAAGTAATGAACAAAACAGATATTAAATAAATAGGAACTGTATAAACCAAATCGTTACCAACACATCCTTAGAATTCTATGATTTAGTTACACATAATTGAATAATCTAAAAACATACTCCCTCATTCCCACAAGAATATGCACTCTTTCTTTTTTAGTCCGTCCCACAAGAATATGCACTTTCTAATTTTGAAACTCTTTTCTCTCTAATGAGGTGGGACCATTCTCCACTAACAATACTTTATTTACTTTTTCTCTCTACCTCACTCTTACTTTACCAATTTTGCATTAAAACTCGTGTTGAACCCAAAGTGCATATTCTTTGGGGGGCGGAGGGAGTAGTTTGTAGGGAAACATAGAAAACATAAAAACTAAGATAATAAAACCCAATGGTTGAATCTCGTAGCCTTGATTTTTTCTTGAATCCACTCTTCAAACACCTTGAACAATGACAAACGGTGGAAGAAACTCTCAAATATTATGCTCTAGAAAATATCTAGCAAAAGGTTCCTTTGATGAAGCTTTGGGGGGTATTTATAGCCTCCAAGTCATGTGCAATAATATGACAAATCTTCAGCGTAGTATGGTAAGTCTTGAAGAGAAAATAGGGCAATTTTGTGCACCGCGTTTTCTAGCAGGCTGTTGCACATTGTTCCGTGGTCATTGGCAAGTACTCTATAGCTTCTGTCTCTTGATCAGCGGTCACTAGACGTGTTCTTCTTTTCAGCTCTATTTTCTAAACGGACCACTATAGGTGCAACGGTCGATGGCGGCTAGCGGACCGCCGGCTGGCTCGCAAACTCCAGATTTCCATCTTCGACTTTTTGCTATCTTTTTAGGCTCTATTTTGCACATTTTTCACAAAACACGTTAAAATTCCAAAATAGATAAAATATGCAAATAATAGACATGTAATGTAACTTTGACACTCAAAACGGGCTAAATAATGGCCTTAAAACAGTGCAAAATCCGAGCGTATCATCAGCCCAACCATTGCCCTAGCCTAGCAAATATAAAATGACAAATACGAAATTATATTGGACAAAAAATGGAGAAAGTTCAAACATAATTCAATAAAATAAAATAAAAACATACTCCCTCCATTCCATAGTAGTGGAGACATCTCTTTTCGACATGGAGATTAAGAAAAATGTGTGTAATGTATTAAATAAAAAGATAAATAAGTATGAGAGAGGAAAAAATAGAGAGAATAAAGTGAGAGAGAGAGAAAAGTAGGTGAGAAGAAATGTGTTGACTTTTACCAAAAAGGGAAATTACTCTACTACTATGAAACATATCAAAATGGCAAAATGACTCTACTACTATGAAACGAAGGGAGTACTACAATTCGAAAAAAAACTACAACAATTAAAAAAACTTTTGTCTTCAAGCTTGAAATGCAGCTCGGCTCACTCATCAGAGTCCTCTCCACCATCCCCAGCGGCATCCCCGGCTACGGGCTGATCGTCGCCGACACTCATCCCCAAATTGCGCTTCATCTGATTGATGAAGTCAAACTGGTGCTTCGTAATTTGGATATGAACGACATCGGATAACTCCGCTGGGGTACGACGTTTGTGATTCGCCAGTGTTGGGGGAGTTGCTGTCATGATTCATTTTATCTAGAGAAAATGAGTGAGGAGGAAAAGATGCTCATTAAAACAAGTAGTGTGAATAAATAAAGTGCAATAAGCCGTATATATAGAGTTGAAATAATAGATTTTAAAAAATACGCGTTGGCCGATCGCTCGTCATGCAATAGGCGACGAGCGATCGGCTAGCGCCACTCGTCCACCTCCATGAGCTAGGGCATTTATTTCGTCCTCTAGGCTAGCCTATCGCAATAGCGGACTAGCCGAGCGCCTAGGCGCACGCCGGTGGCTAGGGGACTGACTAGTCCACTATTGTGGATGCTCTTAGAGCATTCCCAATGGTCAAGACTAGTGGTTGCCATATCAGCTTTTCATAATCTGGCCTAGTCTCCTATAGTGGTGCGGACTAGTGATCGGACTGATGTACAATTTTATATTTAAATTTAATAATTTTTTATTTTTCAATTACTAAATACCAATAATATATAAAACACAACAAATTTAAAATGCACTTACATTACTTAATTAAAAAGAACTACTCCCTCCGTCCCAAAGGAAGTTGACCCCTTCCTAGGGCGGCACGAGAATTTATGTAACTTTATTTTTTTGTATGGAGTGGAGAGAGTAAAGTAAGAGATATGTAATAAAGTAGAGAAAAATGTGTTTCCATTTTTAGTAATGGGTCATCTTGGTTGGGACAAATAAAAAATAAGTGGTCATCTTCAGTGGGACAGAGGGAGTACATTACTTAATTTTTTAAAAAAAATATATTACTAAATTTAAACAAACACCTACACTACTCTACTCTAAATCTAACTTCTTCTACAAACTCCTTACCATCTTTTCATACATTTGACGTGTGTTCGGGTCGGTGGCATTGACATGGCCGATGACCGCGTCAAGTAGCAAGCTCATGTTGAAACTCTCGTGAAAGCCATGGAACTTGGCGAGCAGTGAAGCCACAAGCTTAGGCGAAGGTGCAAGGGGGGAGCCGATCCAGACACTGTCGCCTTCCCTTTGGCCTGGGCTTTGGCAATCTTGTTTCCAACGGGACGTCTAAAAGTAGACATTGGCATTCCAGAACTTTCATCCAGCTCAGCGTTGAGATCCATAGGCAACGGGCTTCCGCTGTCGTGTAACCGCCACTGGCGGTTTTATTCGTCAGCTTCGACACTGACGAGGTGGCCACTATTCCTCCGTCGAACTTCAACTTGCCTTTCAACATCAGCCAAATGTTGTAGAACTTGAACTGCATGTACTGCGACTAATATTCAAGCATTGATTTCTCAACACCCCTCCTCCTCCCCCTCCAGATTGAAGATTGAAGAGTCAAGCTCTCGACTATAAATGAGCAATGTTATCTTTTTATTGTTTTTATTTGAAGACAATGTTATTTTAAATTTTGTTTATGAACAATTTACTTTATGTTTTAAGTTGTTTTTGTGTTTTAATTTCGTTTTTAGTGTTGATAGAATTTTTCGCAGCTTCGGGATCAAATCCAACGACCGCTGGCGCTTGCGCAGTGGCCCACTGGCTCTCACTGGATCGGTTCTGACTCTATTTCAGCAACAGATGGGCCAATCCCAACGGCTTGTTGGAACTTTCACCGCAATCCAGTTGCAATCTTC
Source organism: Salvia splendens (assembly GCF_004379255.2). Taxonomy (NCBI): domain Eukaryota; kingdom Viridiplantae; phylum Streptophyta; class Magnoliopsida; order Lamiales; family Lamiaceae; genus Salvia; species Salvia splendens. The sequence continues at coordinate 14,447 of NW_024598659.1, forward strand.
AACTTTTGTTGAAATTTTGGCAAATCCAGCCTCAACACGAAATTTTAAGGTACCTTTATTGCTTTTGTAGATTACTCACGTCCCAACCGACTTTACAAACTAAATCTACACCTTATGGCTTGATGTTTTGATTTGACGGTTTGGTGAAAATGTACATAACTAGTGAATTATTTGTTCGCCTTGAATCATGCTTATACCTTGTGAGATTTGAGCCGTAATTCTTTCTTGTTTGATTTATCTGCATGCATGTATATGTTTCTAGAACTTGCTCCTCGTCTGCTTAAATTTACATAGTGTTTAACTTGATAAGGGAACACGTTAGACAATCATTTCATAGCCTACTTTTATATCCAAATTTGTTTACCCTTTTCAAATATCTTATACCCTTTGGAGCTAATTTTAAGCCTCTAAGCCTATTCTTTGGAAGCCAAATTAATGGAGATAGTTCATTGGGTTAGTATAGTATTTTATTTTCTTTTGTGAAGGAATTGGTAAAATAAAGGGGAAATAATGAAAATCTGAACTGTACTTGATCTAGAAAGAATGTCTAAAGAAAAAAGGAAAAAGAAAAGAAAGGAAGGTTGTGTAGAAAAATAAAGAAAATTTAAACGATTGGGAAAGTGAGTTGAAGTGTCTTGGGTTTGAAAGAAAAAGTGGAGTCTACTTTACTCTACTTAGGATTTTTACTTTTTGTCACTTTTTAGCCAAGTATTCTTCACCTACCATAGGACCTACATTACAACCAAAATAAAGACATTTCGGACTTTTGATGCTTAATCACTCCTAGTAAAGGAGGGATTAGACTTTGAGGAAGTCTATGGTAAACTTTGCATGATGTATGATTTGAGTGCTTATACACATTGTCATATACACTTTGAGACTGAGAAATAAACACACTTTCAATCTTTAGAAGTTTACCCATTTGTGAGTGCATAAATTCAAGGTGATCCACGAGTTAGTAATGAAAGTGCACTAATAAGCATTGCTTGATTTGATTGCGTTAATTCATGTTTAATCTAACTTTTCCATATTTGAGGAAATTACGACGTCTAGTCCTTATGATTTATGTTTGTTTTATGTTTTGTTTAAGGACAAACAATAAGCTCGGATTTTGCACTGTTTTAAGGCAATTATTTGGTTCGTTTTGAGTATAAAAGTTGCATTACATGTCTGTTATTTACTTATTTTATATATTTTAGTATTTTAACTTGTGTTGTGAGAAATGTGCAAAATAGAGCCTAAAAAAATAGCAAAAAGTCGAAGGTGGAAATCTGGAGATTTCGAGCCAGCCAGCGGCCTGTTGCACTTCAGCCAGCGAGCGCTATTCGCCATCGACCGCTGCCCCTATAGCGGTCCGCTTCAAAAAATAGAGCTGAAAAGAAGAACACAGTCAATGACCGTTGGAGTGTGTGCAGCGACCGCTGATCGAGAGACGAAAGCTACAGAATGCTTGCCAGCGACCGCTAAAAAGAGTGCAGCGGCCCCACTGGAAAAACACGGCACACAGAAACTTTTCAATTTTCACTCCAAGACTTACCATACTATGCTGAAGATTCGCCATATTATTGCACATGACTTGGAGGCTATATAAATACTCCCTAAAGCTTCATCAAAGGAACCTTTTGCTGCATATTTTCCAGAGCATAATATTTGAGAGTTTTGTAGTTTATCAATGTTCAAGGTGATTGAAGTGTTGATTCAAGAAGAGATCAAGGCTACTAGATTCAACCCTTGGGTTTTATTATCTTAGTTCTTATGTTTTCTATGTTTTCCCTACAAACTATGTTTTTAGATTAATAATTTATGTGTAACTAAACTCATAGAATTCTAGTGATGTGGTTGTAACGACTTTGTTCATTACTTCGCTTCTATGGGTAATTGTTGATCGGTTAACTACGTCAGCTCATTTTCTCGTGGTAAGAATTGATTATTCATTAGAGAAGTTGGTTGAGTTATATATTAGTGAAATTTTGTGATTACATAGAGTGCCTAGCTCGATAATATCTAACGGAGATCAACGATTCACTTCAAGATTCTGGAATTAATTTCAAGAAGCATTGGGTTCTCGACTACAACTTAGTACAATAATTCATCTACAGACAAAAGGTCAGTTAGAACGAGTAATACGGATTCTAGAAGACATGTTGAGAAGTTGTGTCATGAACTTTGAAGCTAGTTGGGAAAAATACTTATCGTTAGTGGAATTTACATATAACAACAGTTATCATTCTAGTATTCAAATGACTCCTTATGAAGTACTTCTCGCCGTAAATGTCGAACACCGCTATGCTGGACAGAGCTGAGTGAAAACAAGATAGTGAGTCCTGAAATTATACATAGACGAAAGAAAAAAGGTCCGATTGATACGAAATCGACTGAAAGAAGCATCAGATAGACAAAAATCTTATGCAGATTTGAAGAGAAAAGACATTGAATTCTAGGTTGGTGACAAAGTGTTTTTGAAAGTGTGTCTTTGGAAGAAAACACTTTTGATTTAGCAAGAAAGCAAAGTTGAAATACATCCAAACTTAACATACGAGGAAGAACCCGTTCTGATTTTAGCGAGAGAGGTCAAAGAGCTGAGAAATAAAAGAATAGCAAAGAGCTCAGAAATAAAAGAATAGCAATTGCCAAAGTATTCTGGCGAAGTCATAAAGTAGAAGAAGCTATATAGGAGCCGAGCCTGAAGATATGATGAGACAACAATACCCCAACCTATTTGAATCAGGACTCAATTTTGAGGATGAAATTTACTAAGTGGGGGAGAGTTTTAATATCCCAAACTTTCAAAAGTTTAAAGTAGAAATTAGATTTTTAATTAGTGGTTTATACATGGTTTTATTAATGAGATTAGAAATCAAATAAAATAGAAAGTTAAGAAATAGGAAAGTAAATAGGATAAGGAAAAAGAGAAAGAAAAATAATATGTAAGTGAGGTGGAAGGTGGAATTTATGTGGAAACTAAAGAAAAAATAATAATAATAATAGTATTAAAATAAAGAAAAAGGAATTAGAGAACAGGAAAAGAAAATGTCGTGGAATAGGAAAAAAAACAGAAAACTCTCTCTTTCTCTTTTTCACCTTTACATCCCTCTCTGTAATCCACCGTCCTCTTGCTCTCCCTCCGTTCAGCCACTGCGCCACCACCGATTTAGCTCCGGCGACTCCACCATGATACATGTAGCACACAGTACCAATCTCCACTTAACTTTGCAAAATCTTATAATTAGAGGTTAGATTCTTCCATAAGCACTTTAATCTTGTTTACAAGTATAGTTTTGATGATTGATTGAAGTGAATTCTTGCTTCAAGTTCAATAGAAAGGAAAACCAATTTTTCCTTTTATTATAGCTTTAAAAATTATGATTTTTGATTGAAAGTATTGATGAAATAAGACTCTATTATTGACTTTCATTATGATTAAGGTATGAAACATATTTAATTTATGGTTTTTGATACAGAGAAGAACATGTCCAGTGACCGCTGGATTGTGCGCAGCGACCGCTGATCGAAAGTCACAAACTACAGAGTGATTGCCAGCTGATACGCTCGAATTTTGCACTGTTTTAAGGCCATTATTTGGCCTGTTTTGAGTGTCAAAGTTGCATTACATGTCCATTATTTGCATATTTTATCTATTTTGGTATTTTTACGTGTTTTGTGAGAAATGTGCAAAATAGAGCCTGAAAAGATATCAAAGAGTCGAAGATGAAAATCTGGAGTATTCAAGCCAGCCAGTGAACACTGGCCGCCAACGACTGTTGTACCTGTAGCGGTCCGCTTCGAAAAAATAGAGCTGAAAAGAACATGCCCAGCGACCGCTGGGCAGTGCGCAACGGCAGCTCTGAGATATCCAGTAGCTACGGAATAATTTGCAGCGGCCACTGATCGAGTGATAGAATCTACGGAATAATATACAGCGGCTGCTGGGAAAGCGCGGTGCACAGAAATTGCCATAATATCTCTCCAAGACTTACCATATTGTGTTGAAGATTTACCATATTGTGGGATTCGACTTTGAGGCTATAAATATACCCTCAAGCTTCATCAAAAAATATTTGCAGCATAATTTCCAGATCATAATATTTGAGAGTTCCTTCCACTATTAATGAAGATCCAAGGTGTTTGAAGTGTGGAATCAAGAGAAGATCAAGACTACAAGATTCTACCTTTGGGTTCTATTTCTTTAGTTTTAATGTTTTCTTTGTTTTCCCTACAAACTATGTGTTTAGCTTATCCATCATGTGTAACTAAACTCATAGAATTCTAGGGATGTGTAACGACTTTGGTTTATATAGTTCCTATTTATTTAATATCCGTTTTGTTCACTACTTTGCTTCTATTCTAAGTGTTGGATAATTGCTCCATGTTTGAGTGAGACGTTATAATTAGTTTCTCTAAAAATGACACTGTTAATTGAGAGCGAGAACATTAAGAGTCTTAGGAGCCTTTAGGAGTTACTAATCTCAGATTGAGGTGGATAATAAATGTGTGACTCGTTCTAGTAGAGTATGAACTGTGCTAGGGTGTTGAAGTTGGAACTTGTATAAACCATAACTGTGAAAGCACATCCCTGGAATTCCTTTATCTCATCTAGTTTTTCTCTGTAATTTTATCTACTTTAGTTATTTACTCTTGTTGTTTCTACAAATTTTATTTTCAAAAACCAAAAATCTTTGTTTTCTCCAAATAGTAGAAGAAGTCTAGTAGAAGCTAGCCAGTCTGATCGTTTTCCCTGTGTTCGATATCTGGTACTAACCTTTAGCTATACTTGTTGGAACATATATACTAAAAAACATTTTTTGAGTTTATTATGAATTTGATAAATTGCTTGTATATTGTAAACTCTCTGCATTTAATGAGAATAATAAATGTATTCTTCATGCTGTGTATTTTACTTTAATGGCTATTGACCGTCTTTAATTATATAATTAAAATGTCGGAAAGTAAAATCAGTATTAGTCTTCTACATTGAAGGCTGGGTTGTGGAACAGGTCATCACAGTAGGTGGCCCAGTCGGAACCTTGTAGAAGTAAAATTTTTTCAAAACCTAGATAGACTTTGGCTACCTATCGCGAAAGGTTGCAGTGTCCATCCGAAAGTCGTCTTGACCTTGAGAATGACTAGTGACACTGGTGTGGTATAACATTAGAAGGATCTAAAGTATAGACACGTCTTTATTGCTATCTACTGAAAGACGATGTGTTGAAGATTTAATATTTCTTAATCTTTGTAATAATATAGGACACACATTATTTAATCATACGCTGCTTTGACTTATCAATAGGTGCGGGTTTACGCATCCCAATATTCTTGATATCTTGGGTGTAATAATTAATAACTAGTATGGTGTCAGTTTTATTATTACATTATCGTGTGCCTGCGCGGTTTGACTATATCCCCAAGAGGTGTTCGAGAGAAGTTCTATTATTCGAAAACCCGGCCGGTTTGGATTTAATCCAAGAATAATAGAAAAGTAAAGTATATTTTAATATACATCTCGTACTAGACAAACTCATGGAAATAAGAAGATATTAATTAATTTAAAGTCCATAGCAGACAACAAATTAATTAATGGATATAGAATGTCTTAAACACAGAAAATAATATATTAAAGAGGTTAACCCGGATTGCTTGTAATCACGGATTGGATGGGCGGTCAGTATTTCTTCAATAGTGTCACAAGAAATATTCCATTAGCCTTATATTGAATTATGGGTTATAATTTAATTAGTAAAGAAGTCTAATAGGGGAGGCTCAATCTTAGCCCCATAGATCCCTAACCTAGCCCATCACAACCTAGCCTCCACAATTGGAATTTTCGGCCCTCTCTCTCTAATAGAGGAATTCGAAATTCCTCTTTGTGTGTTCTTGGCATTCTTGTCTTCTCCTTCAAGATCCTTATTATTTCTAAGAGATCCCTCCCACATGGAATTTAGATCTAGAGTTTTAGAAAATCCTTGGTCTTGCAATCACAATCAAGCTTCAAGATCTACACGTTGAGAAGTAGCCAGCAACTTTGATTCTTTGAAGAATCATAATTGTAAGTATTGAACATCATAATTTAATTCTAATTTATGTGATTAATTATGCAATAGCATGTCTCTATATGTTGTAGCATGAAATTGAATCGATCCACATATTCTCCTAAATAGATTATTTTGTAGATTTATTTAATTTGCAATTTCCGTTGTGCAAACCCCAACAATTGGTATCAGAGCCATGCTTTTAAGCTCTGATTATGTGCAAACCCCAACAATTGGTATCAGAGCCATGCTTTTAGATCCGTAAGTGAATATTCTAGATCTGCATAAGAATATTCTAGATCTATGAATTTTGATTCTAGGTCAGTAAAGAATATCTTGATAAACAAAATAATATTCCAAGATCTATAGAATATATTCTAGATCTATTCTTAATATAGTTGCAAAACAGAATATTCTCTAGAATATTCTAGATCTATGAAATTATATTCTAGATCAATGATAGTTTATTCTAGATCTATATTGTTGTGTTGTACATATGTGTTTTATTTATGTAGATCTATAATTTAAAAAATGTGATGAATGATTGTTTTCATGCTTGTTATATTACGTGTTTGTTGAATCTTATTGTTCTTCGTTTTATTGTAAACCCATGGGGTTGACCGTGGTAGATTAGGATTTTTTTCCCTTGTATTTTCTTTTGTAAACAAATGTAATAGTTAGAATACAAAGAAATGTAATACAATGGAGCAAACATGACGAAGAACGAGACCGGCGAAGAAGACCTAGGCGGCGGCCGGAACCCTAGCGGGCTCGGCCGCACGCGGATTTGGTCAATGGCGGTAGCGGCGGTGCTGCAGTGGCGGCTCCAGGCAGGCGGCGACGCGGCAGATCCCTCCTAGGCGGCAGCCGAAACCCTAATGGGCTTGGCGCACTCAAATCTAGGGCGACGGAGGCCGGCGGCAGCTGCTTGTGCTCGGCGGTTGCTGGGCAGACCGGCGTCAGCCCGATTGAAGACGGCGGCGCGGCTAGTGATTTTCAATTTTAGGGAAAAACCCTAGTTAGGGTTTTAGATGGCCCGATAAATAGGCAAGGCCCAATGTGTGGTCTTGACCTAATTTTTATATCCTAGATATTTGATTTATTCAAATGGGGTATATGTTTTATTTTATCCTTTTTATCCGGAGTACCATGGTTCGTGGAAAGGATAAAATGTAATTTATTTTAATTATTTGGTTTTAGACTTTTAGTGGTTTAAAATCAAATGATTTATTTGATTATGTGTGATGTGACAAAGTGTGCAAAAATATTTGCCTATGTGATTTACATCTTTTGTGAGTTAAATAATTATTTGCTTGCATGATAATCAAATGAAAACCATTTAATTTAAAATAACTAAGCGACAATTACGAACAATCATGTTGTATAGGGTCCCCATAAATGGTGTTCAAATGTGAAGTAAATTAGATAACATTTCGATTTTTCTTTAGAGGAGTTATGTTATTAGTAATATTTGTAGTTTCCACAAGATTTGAATAACTAAAATGGTTCTTTTAAATGAAATGCATGTTTCTGAAGTAATATCGTGTCCAGTGGGAGAAATATTATCAAGAAGTTAGCATTGTTTAAAAGATGTTAACCATGGTCTTGGAATTTTATTGAGTGGCGTACGACCTTTCTTTAGAGGAGTATTCAAAGCAAGATAAGATTCTTGAGGACTAGAATTATGGTACTAGCTTAGGCAATATTAGACAGTCATGCCATTCTTATGGTCTCTGGACTATCTGTCGGTATTGTGACCAAGAATGTTTTATGGTTTTTACATTCTATTATCATGTATGGTTGTGTGAGGGATACCGTTCAACTCCATTATTTGTAATCTTGAAAGAAACTCGAAGGCCAAAATTAAGTAGACTGGAAATATAAATGGATAAGATTCTCATTGCTGAAAACTTAAAGTTTGTACTCACCAATTCATGTCCTCCATTTCCTCGAGAAAGTTTCACAAACAATGTTTGAGAATGCATTTTATGCATGCACTTGACAAGTTCTTCAAGGCAGAAGGTCAAACTACTTTCTTGAAATTAGTAAGACAAGTCTTGGTTTATAACGATGTTAAAGGGATCGAATTAGGACGTTGTCCAGATTTTATTAGAAATCCAAAAGAGAGAATGTTTTTTAGGAATCTTCTCATTCAGTTACTCAAATAGTTTCTATACTCAGCTCATCGACAACTGTAATAAGAAGTGACTATAAGAATGTTGTTACTGAAAAGTTAGAAACCTTTAGCATGATATTCACTTTATTAAAGTTGGAGAAAGATAACATGATAGTTGACGAATTCAATAAGGCTGCATCTTTCCTATGTCTTTATTTTATCGAACAGAATACTAGCAATGGAAAGAGAGAAGAGTTGAATTGTCATCAATGCCTGCTAGAAAGCAAGAAAGGCAAGAAAAATTTGGTGAAGAAGCAAAGAGAAGATGCATTGTAAGTCGGATTGACCTCTTCTATAGAAGGATAATGGCTTAGATAGCAATGCAACTTCTAAAAGAGATTAGATGCATTGTAAGTTAGATTGACCTCTTCTAAAGAAGGACAATGGCTTAGATAGTAATGCAACTTCTAAAAGAGAGTTCTAGATCCAGTTGTCCCAATGGGAGCTATTTATGCTCACTTTATTGCTTTGTTTAGATAAGTAAGATTTTGTTTTATTGGTACAATTTTGTTTAGAAAGAATTCAGTTTCAGTTTCTAAACTTGTATATGATTAAGCGATGTTCGATGTCATTTATAATGTGTGTATTATTGAGAAATGTGATTCGGATATCTATTATCGTACCATAGAAAAACATTATACATCATAGTCTAAAAAATATAAATGCAACAAGATTGAGCTTTACATAATCGTTCAACTTCTTAAGCAATGAATGATAAAGTATTTTTGGTACTTAGACATAAGGCCAAGAAAGTACTTAGAAATAGTTCAAATTGATTTTGTCTAACTCATGTGACTATCGAGATTTTAATAATAGTTTGAGAGTCAAGAAGTCTAGTTGATGCACTATCTGTTAGAATCATTTGATGTTTCAAAGGGATTCAAAATACTTATAGAGATGCAACATAGAAAGACTAGTAAGTCTAATTGGTTTACACCATAGGAGACGAGCAATGAGTTAAGATCAGTAGTGGGAGTTAAAACCTAGTTGACTACCCCAAGCATTCTTCTAAAGAATTAGATAGTCATATAAGAAGATATCGAAGTCTCTCTATGATAAGTTCGATATATGAACAGTTTTACTCAATAACACCTCATCATTGATGGGATATACGTTGAAAACAACGAGTTATACCTTATAAAAACTACCATAATATCAGTACCTTCTACCACACACGAATTGTGGACTAGAGGTAAGTCTAGTCCAACATATCTCAAGGTGTGGAGTTATTCCAACACATGTTTTAGAAAAGGTATCAAAGTAATTGGAGTTGTGTACTGAGGTATGTTTTAAGGTTATCACAGATGAAAGAAATGGTATAAGTTCGAAATTCTTCATAACTAAAAAGTATTTGTTTATACGAATACTAGATTTTGATGAAGATTATGAGAAGAACTACAAGCCTAACAAACATGATGATTCTCAAGATAATGAGTATATCTATTTTCCATTTTAACCAAGAAGTCATACCATTAAAAACTTGTACACTAAGAAAATTAATGTTGTATCTAATATTGTAAGAGTCACATCGTAGTGGGAGCGTTCTTTAGAAACATAATAAGTTCATGTGCTTAAGAGAGTCTCCAGACTCAGTCTTAGATCAACTTGAACCTAATCCCTGTAACTACAAGGATTGACTCATCAGTTAATCATTCTTGATGATAGATTCTGAATAACAATCTTAAATAGACAAGAATGTTTGCAGGACTTGCGACACTACCCATAGGCTATTTAAGCAAGTGGGAGCTAGTGGATCGACAAATACAAACATGGATCTTAAAAGGCTAGAATAATGGCTAATGGGTTATGCCAGGAGAATCATCTTCTCGCCTGCTATTTTGCCTAAGTCTATTTGTATCATATTGTCTATTGTAGCCTACATATATTAGGATGTATGTATTATGATTGTCAAGACAGTTCTCTTTAAGTAGAAGTCTTGAGGAAATCATCTGCATGGTACATCTTAATGGTTATGTAATACAGGGCAAGAAACACGGGATTTGGAAACTTATGTAGATCATTTATGGTCTTAGGCAAACATCTAAATCATAGAACATGTGTTTCATCCACGTTGTCAAATTTTTTGAATTTGACAAGTGCCCTTAGCATGGGTACAAGTACAAGAAAGTTGAAAGTGCACCATATATAGTATTTTTTGGTACTCTACGATGATGTCATCTATAAAAGTTGATAAACAACTAAGAGAGTTATCTAGCATAGGAAACTAGTTGTCTACCCAGTTCCACGATGAATGATTTTAGATAAACTAGTTACATTCTAAGCATCTAAGTCTTTAGATTGCTAGAAAAGAATGTTATGTTTTCTTAAAAATCCTACATCCATACAATACTTAGACACTTTAGCATTGAAAATTCTAAGAAAAGTTTACTTCTCTAGATAGAATTATCTTGTCTCTAGTCAAGTATTTTTGGACATTGAATGAGGTCAAGAAGAATGAAACAAGTTCCACAATTGGAAGTCTCATGTATACTATGATATGTATTAAGTTAGATATTAGCTTTGTCGTTGGCATAGAAGTTTGATATCATTTTAACTATGGGCAAGGACATTGGATTCGGTAAAGAATATACTATAGTACTTGAAGAAGACTAAACAGTATGCTCTAGTTTATCAGACATCCATGTTATGTCCTTTAGGTTACATCGATCAAATTTTATAATTGATCGATGATCGAGCAAGTCATCCTCTGATTATGTGTTCCATTAGGAGTTGAAAATGTAGTCATGAAGGAGTGTGATTACATCACAAACTCTATCATGAAAATTACAAGTGTGGTTTCATCAGAAACTGGTAAGGTATATGCCAATGAGTATTATATTTTGTTATGATTACTCTAGCCATGCGTCTAACTCAAGGGAAACACGACCTGATGAAACTAAGCAAACACATAGAGAGGAAGTATCATATCATTCAGGAGATTGTACAGAGTGGATACATATAAGAGACATATAAGTAGTCAAAATTGCAACAGAAAACAATCTTGTTGATCTTTTCACAAAAGCCCTATCGGGTGGGACTTTTAATCACCATATGAAAGGCGTAGGTTTTAGATGCATTAAAGACTCATATCTGCTTTCTCTATAAGTGGGAGAAATGGAAGAAAATTGACAGTAGTATACTCGAAAGCATGTTTTGAGTATAAGTGGGAGATTGTTGGAACATATTTATTAAAAAACAATTTTCAAGTTTATTATGAATTTGATAAATTGCTTGTATATTGTAAACTCTCCTCATTTAATGAGAATAATAAATGTTTTCTTCATGCTGTGTATTTTACTTTAATGGGTATTGATCGTCTTTAATTATACATTTAATTATATAATTAAAAGGCCAGAAAGTAAAATCAATTTAAGTGTTCTACATTTAAGGTTGGGTCGTGAAACAGGTCATCACAGTAGGTCCCTGCCAGAACCTTGTAGAAGTAAAAAAATTTCACAACCTATATAGGCTTTGGCTACCTATCGCAAAAGGTTGCAGTATCCATCCGAAAGTCGTCTTTACCTTGAGAATCACTAGTGACACTGGTGTGGTGTAGCATTGAAAGGATCTAAAGTAAAGACACGTCTTTATTGCTATCTACTAAAAGACGATGTCTTGGATATTTAATATTTCTTAATCTTTGTAATAATATAGGACACACGTTATTTAATCATACGCTGCTTTGACTTATCAATAGGTGCGAGTTTTTCGCAACCCAATATTCCTGATATCATGGGTAGTAGTAAATAATAACTAGTATGGTGTCAGTTTTATTATTACATTGAATCGTGTGCCTGCACGGTTCGACTATATCCCTAAGAGGTGTTCGAGAGAAATTCTATTATTCAGAACCCCGGCCGGTTTGGATTTAATCCAAGAATAATAGAAAAGTAGAGTATATTTTAATATACATCTCGTACTAGACAAACTCATGGAAATAAAAAGATATTAATTAATTTAAAGTCCATAGCAGAATATAAATTAATTAATGGATATAGAATGTCTTAAACACATGAAATAATATATTAAAGATGTTAACTCGGACTTCTTGTAATCACAGAATGGATGGGCGGTCAGTATTTCTTCGATAGTGGCACAAGAAATATTCCATTGGCCTTATATTGAATTATGGGTTATAATTTAATTAGTAAAAAAGGTCCAATAGGGGAGGCCCAATCCAAGCCCCATAGATCCCTAACCTAGCCCATCACAAATTCTATAAATATGGATGAAGGAGGTGTGACAAATACACACAACATAAGAAGTGAAATCCTAGCCTCCACACTTGGAATTTTCGGCCCTCTCTCTCTAATAGAGGAATTCGAAATTCCTCTTTGTGTGTTCTTGGCATTCTTGTCTTCTCCTTCAAGATCCTTATTATTTCTAAGAGATTCCTCCCGCAAGGAATTTAGATCTAGAGTTGGGTCATAGGTTAGAAGATCATTGGTCTTACAATCACAATCAAGCTTCAAGATCTACACATGGAGAAGTAGCAAGCCACTTTGATTCTATGGAGAATCATAATTGTAAGTATACAACATCATAATTTAATTCTAAATTATGTGATTAATTACGCAATAGCATGTCTCTGTATGTTGTATTGAATCGATCCACATAATCTCCTAAATAGATTCTTTTGTGGATTTATTTAATTTGCAATTTTTGTTGTGCAAACCCCAACAATACTATATATACTCTGTATACTTGCAGGTTTATTTAGTGCTAATAAAAGGTACATCACCAGCGACCGCTAAACATTGTGCAGCAGCCCGCTGGGAAAATGCAGCGCACATAATTTGCATTATTTTCTCTTCAATACTTACCATACTATGCTGAAGATTTACCATATCAAGGCACGCGACTTGAAGTCTATATATGTTGCTCAAAGCTTCATCAGAGGAACCTTTTGCTGCATATTTTCCAAAGCATAATATTTGAGAGTCACTTCCACTGTTCATTAAGATCCAAGGCGTTTGGAGCGGGGATTCGAAAGAAGATCAAGACTACAAGATTCAACCTTTGGGTTTTATTGCTTTAGTTTTAATGTTTTCTATGTTTTCCTTACAAACTATGTTTTTAGCTTATTCAATCATGTGTAACTAAACTCATAGAGTTCTAGGGATGTGTTAGTAAAGACTTTGGTTTATATAGTTCCTATTTTATTTAAATTCGTTTTGTTCATTACTTTGTTTCTATTCTATGAGGCGCTTACTTGGGAGGAGTTTAAGGAAGAAGTTTACAATAAGTATGTTCCCATGAGTTATCGACGGGCGAAGGTAGTGGAGTTCCACACTTTAAAACAAGGAAGTATGACGGTCACGGAGTACGACCGCGCCCTATGTGAGATGACTCGTTATGCGCCAGTATTGGTGGATACAGACGAGAAGATGGCCGCGAAGTTCCGTTCCGGCCTTAGGCCAGAGATAAGGGTAGCAGTGGCTAGTCGCAGGGGAATTCCTTATTCCGAGGTATTGGGCTGTGCCTTAGATGTGGAGGAAGCACTGCCCAAGAATGAGAGGACAACAAACCCTACCCCATCTGCACTCCAAGCGAACTTTAGAGACAAGAGGAAATGGGAGGGAAACCCAGCTCCTTTTGACAACAAGAGGCGTTTCTCCATGTTCTTTTCTCTTTAAACTAAGTTGTTTTCTTCCTTTAAGTTAATCAAGATGTTCTTTTTAAATTGTTATCCATGCATGTCGGTCACGATCGCCGCGTTGTGGTACCCTTGTATGGGCGGTGGTGACAGGTGTTTTGGAAGCACCATGGTCCCGAGGAAGCCACGTGGGAGTTAGAAGATTAAATGAAAGAAAAGTTTCCCGAGTTATTTATGTGAGACGATCAAATTTCTGGACGAAATTTCTGCTTAGAGGGGAAGGATGTAACATCCCAAATTTTTGTGACTCTTTTTATATGTTTATTTGAAATTTCGATTATGAAACTTTTGTTTCTATGTGATTAAGTGAATTGCGTGAAATAATTGTCGTGAGTGATGTGGAATGAAGTGCTTGATATTTTATATTATCCAATGTGGGGAAATAATTAATAAGATCATGCATTTATATTTTTTTTCGAGCCAATTCATTGGAATTTTCGGCCCTTCCTAATTATTGAAATAGTATTTCATTTCTTGAATTTAATTAATTGTTTTGGGATATTTATCCAAATTAAATCCAAACCAAATGATCCCTAAATTGTACTACATGAAATTCGAACTCTAGCCTATTATCCTTGGGAGTTTCAAAAATCTCCTATTTAAAATAGGAGGATGAATTATTTTCTTTGATTTAATTGGTGCTTTGTTGACTCCCTTCTTTTGAATTAAATCCAATTAAATCATGTCATATTTTATTTCTTCACTCAAATTAAATAAAGATTTGAAATAATTCCTTGGCTAGTTAAGCCTAATTATTTTCAGCCCCCTCATTATTTTGTAGAGGAGAATTTATTGTTTCTTTTTTTTTGTGAGACCCTTTTATTCAAATTAATACCTAAGCCAAATTAATTGGGGATGTGAATATTTCCTTGTGTTGCACCTTCCATATCACACGCCCCATGCTATTATTTTTCCTTGTGGGAATTTATTTATTGTTACCTATTTTATGGGAGCCTTTTTCCTATAAAGAAATTACCAAATTTAAATCATATCCTATTTAATTGAGGATTTAAATAATTCCCTTGTGCAATTCCTCTTAAATTTTCGGCCCCTTCCTTATTTTCCTACTTGGAGATTAAAATTATTTTGTTCCCTTAATTGTGAAATACCCACTATGTTATTTCCTAAGTTGTGACTATATTTCTCTCCAAGTAAATATTGCTGTTTTTCCTTGCTAATTAAATCAGCAAATTTCGAATTTCTCACCCTCAAATCACACGCCTACCTTGCTCCACATTGTGGGATTTTTATTTTATTCCTTCCACAATTTAATTACTTTTAATTGGGTGTGAATTAAACCTAGTACATAAAATAAACTAAACCCTAACCCTAGCCCCCATAATTTCACACGCCCCCTCCCTCATTCTCTCCCTCACACGCCTCTCTTCTCCCACTCATATCCTCTCCAAAAATCCTCCAACCAATCCTTGTTCTACCGATTCGTTTTCTTCAAGGAAGGTATATTTGATTCACTTTCCCTCAATCTTTTCATATAATCCTTGTTCTTGAACCCTACATGCATATAGTGAGTGTAGGAATGATAGATCGCAAAATTAATCGGTGGGAAAGTGTGCTTGCATGAGAACTTTGATAATTATGCGATTTTGATTGAGTTCATGTGAATTTGATTTGAATCTTTGGTGAATGATGTGAGTTTATATGCAAACATGATTATGAGAACCTTTTAAGCATGATTGTGTGTTATAAGCATGAAAAATTGTATTTGGATGATTGAGGAAGAAACCCTAATTTTGAATTTGTGAGCCTGAAATATGTGACGTTCGAACAACGGTTTCTGATGTGTAATTGACCTATCAAAAGATCGAATGTTTATATGAAAATTTTACTGAGTAAATTTCAAGGTGTTTTATGTGTCTCGTGCGAATTTCACCCTTTTTTGTCGAAAAATGAGTTTTTAAAAAATGTTTGAAGTTGACTGCGCAATTCTGCCAGAAACTTGTGTTCTCGGCCAGAATGTTTCGTTTTCTGTTTGACCAACCAAATGACCTCCTTTTGATGTAAATTTTTAACTGGGTGAAATATGATGTGTCTTCTGCATTGTGTGAAACTTTCAGCCTCATTGGACATCGTATGGATATTTAGTGATTTTTACAAAACGGTCGTGCAGTTCTGCCAGTTTTCTACCTTAATAAAATAGTGCTTATTTTCAAGTCTAATGGTGTTATATGATGCATGTATGTCCAAGGAGTGTGTTTATTGGTGTGGTTAGGTGTTGCACGTTAAAATATGTTATGGTGTGTTTTTCCCTCTTGTGTTGAACGTTGGGTTGGGTAAATTGAGAAAAACGATGAGAGAGGAACGATAGGACATGCATAGAAATATGAGTTTATGGAAGGCTGACTTATGTTGTGATGTTGGCAAGGATTATTGTGTGTACGTGAGCACAAGGAACGAGAGTTGCCTTAAGTTGGATTGAATTTTGTTAACCGAACGAGGTGGGCTTTCTCTTTCAAATCTCTTTATTTTCCGAAAATATGTTATGGTGTTATAAGGGTGATTTAACTGTTATGTCATGCCATGTTGTTTTTGGTTTATGAGATTGTTGTCTGACGCCTAGTTCGTGTGAGCTTGCTCCGTTAGGCTATATAGCTGTGTTGTGAAACGAATTCAGGTCTGAGTAGGGCCGCAAACCCTATCAGGCTATGTACACTGGTGGGATCGTGACCCGTCCTTGCTAGTCGGCCGGTCTTGTGGGCGAATAGTGTGGCCACACTTTCATCGTACTGTGATATGATGATTGTGATTGATGGATTGATGTGAAAAGTGGGAGATAAATTGTCTGGCCAGACTTGAAATATTTTTGTGTTCTCGTGATATTTCTTACTACATATAAAACTCGAGATCACTGGTATAGATGACATAACTATATTAAAATATATTCGGCATGAACCCATTGAGTACAACAAGTACTCAGCCCTGCATATTCTTTTTCTTTATGTGCAGGTTGAGCGGGATGTTGCGGAGGATGTTGAGTTGGCCTAAGAACTTAGGATGCGTTGTGTCTTCATACCTAGGCGTTATCCTTGACTCTCTTTAAACCTTATTTCCGCTGCTATATTTTGTACTATGTCTCAAGACTTTAATCTTTTTCGTACTGTGTTTGAGCATGTTTGGTTGTGTTAGGTTTTTAACCGGGTATTTAAAATGTTACTTTAAAATGGTGTTTACGTGTTTTAATCTAAATGTTTCTTTAGAAGTTAATTGGGTTTTAATATTTATTTTCTCCGCTGCTTCTTTTAAAATAAAAATATTTATCATAAGTCGTTTCTAATTAATAGTAAATTATAACCTTAAACTTTTTTCTTTAAACCAAAATGTTTTTCATTCTTTTAAATTAATTAAGTTTTCAAATAAAACGCTATCCTTGCGTGTTGGATCACGATCGCCGCGTTTGTAGTACCCCTAGTATGGGCGGTCGTGACAAAAATGCTCACTCAACGTCCTTCCTCGCACCTTATTGTCGTTGCGCGAACCAAGATTTCTTCCGACCAAATGGATGTCTGATCGTCTTCAATAATACGGGTCACCAGGGGTATATACCATCTGCCTAATAGTAGTCCCTATTGTACTGCTTGCCGTTGGCTAAGAAGCTGATTTGCAGACCCTCGCCCCAGCACTGCTTATTGAAGAGAGAAGACGACTGCAGAATGTTGATATTGTTGTTAGAACCTGCAACACCGAAATACGCATGTCAGATCCACAACCGATAGCAACGACTTCCAAGATCATCGTCGGGTGTTTGTATTTGAACCCGGTAGTGAACTGCCCTTTCCAAGCCACTGAGAAGTTCCTCCATTCCTAGTGCATGCAATCTATGCTGCCCATCATCCTTGGAAAACCGTGCTCCCTTCCGTGCACAGTAAGTAGTATTTCGCAATCGTGGTCAGTCGTTGGCATCAGATCGGAGGGTGAAGCACATGTACCGCGGGGCCAATGACAATGCTATATGTAGGAAGAGCATTAGCGGAAAATGCGGGTTTTCGGCAAAGTAGTCATCCATCAGCCACTGATTAGTCTGGATATGGTCGCGGGGGATTGTCTGCAGATGCAAGATCGGACGAGGGACCACTGCCGCCCGTACCTCTTCCTCTTGTACTTCGTGCGCAACCTCTTTAACTAACGCGTCATAGGTCGCATCCCATATGCATTGGTACTCATCATCGGAATCCATTTTCTGAGAGTGGATTTGAGAAAATTTTGAGATTTGAATGAAATGAAAAAAATGAATTGAGAATAGGGTTTTTATAGAAAAAAATTAAAGAAATAAAAATAAATAAATAAATTAATTAAAAAATCGCACGAAATACGCGCCGCCACGGTCTCGCGGCGCTCAATAGGACGCCGCTAAGACTGTCGCGAGCCACAAACCACTGCCGGGTACCCGACGCTTCCACCCCACCGCGGCTTCTCCTTGCCTTGCAATAGGGCGCTACGGCGCTGTCGCCGCGACGCCCCTATTGTGTTCACTATTAACATTTCATTTAAAGAAATCTTTGTGTAAGATCATACACAATAGGGGTGGACTAGCAACAGTTTAGTAATAGCCCGGCCAAAAACTGTACGGGTTGGCAGCGGAAGCCGTGCGTTCTAACGGATCACATAAAATTCTTATCTATGTGGCAGATTATTTAGACAAAATCTATTGGTGTAATTTCACATGTATCATGCTCATAACTTGAATTTAAACATGCTTTAGCACAAATAATCCCTAAAACATGCTTGCTACGGAGTTAGCCAAATTTCCTCATTGATTCACTGAAGAATCGAAGATGGATCGCGTCTTCTCCAAGTGAAGATCTTGAGTACTAAACCACGGATCTTCTGACTGGTTCCCGGACTGTAATCTCATATCAGTGTTGGCTGATCTCACTAGAGAACTATGACTTAAATAAAGAAGACAGAAATCCTATCTCACGAAGGAGAGGAAAATCGTTCCCTATGTGAACAGAGAGGGGGATGAAAATTTTGGAGAAAATACAAGTGTATTTTCTGTCTCCTCTATTCTCCTATTTATATTTAGTCACAAATTGGGCCCAGTCAGGGATCTATGGAAGAATTTGGATATGGCCTCCCCCAATTAGCTTTTTTCTAATTAAATTGAACCCACAATTTAATATAAGCTTATATTGGAATATTACGAGCAGCCACTACAGAAGTAATATTGCACTGCCCATCCAAATCCGAAATTACAAGTATTCAGAGTTTCCATTTTTTTGACATTAATTTCTCGCGCTTAAGATAGAAATGTCCATTAATTAATCAATGTTTGTTGTGGACTTAATTAATTAACATATTATTATCTCCTAGAGTGAACTTAGCAAGAAACGCTTATTTATTATTCAAAGAGTAATCAAACTATAACTAGCTAGGTTCTGAATAATAAAACCTTGTTTTGAGCTCCTCCTGTGGACGTTATCAAACGAGACTCACCTCGCTCACGATTCAATATAATAGCAATCCTAGCACCGCTAGATATTAATCATCACTACACAATATACCAGGATTCTTGGGTTGCGAAAAACCCGCACCTTTTGGTAAGTCAAAGTAGTGCATAATCAATACCGTATGCTCAATGCTAACGTACATTGATTAAGATATTAATTATCAAGACTTCGCCTTTCAGTAGATAGCATAAAAACTCGTCTTGCTGTTAGATCCAATTCAGTGTTATAGCACACCAATGTCATCTTATTTCAGTAAGGCTTAGAAATATGCACTGACATTGCATCCTTTCACGATAGGTAGTCTAGGTCTATCTAGGTTGTGAAATTCTTATTTTTCTTTGTTCAGAACTGACCGTGTTACCTTAAAGTGGACGACGCTCACAACCGGTCTACTAAAACAAAGACTTAGACTTTGTTTTTGTGACATCCGTGACCTAAATCATACATCATATTGCATAATTACATATTTTATTACATATATATTAGTTATGTAAATGTGTATGTGTGCTTAATACTAAGTGTCTTGTGCATGGAAAATGTGTGCATGAGATTTAAAGTAATATGTAGTGAGAATAGGGAAAGAAAAGAAAGTAACTCCTTGTATTAATTTAGCTTATGAGGTAAGTTTCGTATTTAGCTTACGAGGTAAGCTTCGTACTTAGCTTATGAAGTAAGCTTCGGTAAATATATATATAAAGGAGTTGAAAGAGGTTAAAAAAATGAGGAAGGGAAATATTATTCCAGTAGGAGGAAATTTTGATGGAACAAGGGTCGTAGATGGAAAGATGGATTCAAAAGTTCAGACAGCTATTATCGAAGTCAAGGTGTGTATAAATCACACTTTTAGCTTTATATGTGTTATGTGGTTGATTGTTATATGTTGAATTGGAGTGAATTATTGGATTATATGGTGTGAAATTGATATGATTATGAATTATTTGATTTTGATGGTCGAATATGATATGAATATTTGATTGTTGAAGTGGACATGTTTGTTTAGATATATTGGATAATTTGATGGAATATGTTATGGATATGTTATTGGTGCAAATGATATGCTTATGATACCGAGTACATGAATCATGTGATTAAAGTGGATCTGTGACAGCCTTGTACTGGATCTGAAATTACAGAGGGACCTATGAGTCCAAATACAGAGTGACCTACGAGTCCAAATATAGAGGGACCTATGAGTCCAAAATACAGAGGGACCTATGAGTCCAAATCATAATGGGACCTACGGGTCAATCATAGAGGAATCCCGGGCAGATACCAGGCTTGACTGTTACAGAATAATAAACTGAATAGAGTGGCATATGCATATGAATATGAACTGGTTTGTTTTTAAATTATGTTATATATTGTTTCTGATTATATGTATTGATGAAAGAATATGCTTGATGTTTGTATCATGTGAGATTAAAGGTGGAAATTTATATATACTGAGTTGTGCTCATATAAACCACTAAATTTTTCAGGAATAAGATAACAGTAAAGTTTTGACTGACATGGGTCATAGGAACTCCATGTGTTATCAGGTTCGGCGGCTGACGCATATTGGCAACCTTCTCCTCCTCATCATTTTGCATGTAGATAAATGTATAGTATATATAGTGGTGAGAGGGTTCCACTACTTTACAGGATATTTTGAAATATGTATCGGATAAGTGTTGGTTTGAACTTGTATAATATGGGTGTTCTATGAATTAGACACGTGTATTGATTGCTTTTATGATAAGGGATTTATTTATTATAAGAGTATACGTCAGAGGGGTTGAGGTGTGACAGTTTTTTTTATGACTTATACTTTGTTACGACGCTCACAACCGGTCTACTAAATATGCAATAAACATCCATTAAATGTAAAACATAAAAACATTATGACAAAAATATTATGTTTCATTCCTTTGGAAAAGAACATATAGAGTTTTACAGTATTCCCGAAAGGTGATTTCTAGTATACAAACTCTAACAATCTCCCACTTATACTCAAAAAAGCTTTCGAGTAAAAAAAATATATGTGCAACACGTCTAATTCTCCCACTTATACTGAAAGCGAGTTGAGGTCTTGAATGAGTCGAACTCCCATCCTTTCAACACGGCGTTCGAACGGTTTCACCGCCAATGCCTTTGTAAAAGGATCTGCCAGGTTGTTCTCTGACGCAATCTTGACCACTTGTATGTCTCCTCTCTGCACTATATCTCTAATGATATGATACTTCCTCTCTATATGTTTGCTCGCTTTGTGAGCCCTTGGTTCTTTCGAGTTTGCCACAGCACGAGAATTGTCACAATAAATGGTGATGCTCTTGGGCAGATTCGTAACCACACCTAAATCCATAAGGAAGTTCTTGAACCATACTGCCTCTTTTGCAGCCTCCAAAGCGGCCACATACTCGGCTTCCATGGTCGAGTCCGTAATGCTTTTCTACTTCACACTCTTCCAAATTACGGCTCCACCTCCTAAGGTGAACACATATCCAGAAGTAGATTTTCTCGAGTCTTGATCAGATTGAAAATCTAAGTCAGTATATTCCAAAGTACAGAGCTCGGCTGCATTGTAAACTAGAGCATAGTCCTTAGTGCGTTTAAGGTACTTGAGTATGGTGTTTACGGCAGTCCAATGTCCTTGGCCCAGATTCGACTGATATCTTGTCACCATGCCAACAACAAAGCTAATATCAGGCCTTGCACAAAGCATAGCATACATGAGTTTTCCAACTGCCGAAGCATATGGAATCATTCTCATCTCTTCTATCTCAGATGACGTTTTGGGGCACATCTCTTGAGATAGATGGATGTCATGTCTTAAAGGTAAGAAACCTTTCTTGGCATCTTGCATGCTAAAGCGACTAAGTACAATATTGATGTAGGGTTCTTGAGATAAGCACAACTCCTCTTTTCACGATTCCTGAGAACCTTGATCACGAGGATGTGTCCCGCGTCTCCCATATCCTTCATCTCGAACTGGTTCTACAACCAAGTTCGTAATGATGACAACATCTTTTTATTGTTTCCAATTAGAAGAATGTCTTCTACCTATAAAATAAAGAACACAACATTCCCCTTTTCAACCTTCTTATAAACACAGCTTTCGTTTGGGCACTTTCCGAATCCAAACTTATGAATAGTTTGATCGAAACACTGGTTCCATGATCTAGATGCTTGCTTGAGGCCATAAATGGACTTCTTAAGCTTCCAAACCATGTGTTCCTTGCCCTTCATGGCATATCCTTTGGGTTGTTCCATGTAGATGGTCTCCTCAAGACACCCGTTCAATAACGCAGTCTTAACGTCCATCTGCCATACATCCCAATCATGTAAGCTGCAATAGACAATAGTATCCGGATCGATTTGAGCATGGCCACCGGGGGGAAGGTCTCATTGTAATCGATACCTTCCTTTTGGGTATACCCCTTGGACACTAGTCTTGCCTTAAAGACTTTAACTCATCCATCGGGTCCACGTTTATATTTGTGTATCCACTTGCTCCCAATGGCAGTACAACCTTCGGGTAGGACAGACAAATCGTACACGTCTTTGTCTATCATAGATTGTAGTTCCGAATACATTGCTTTCACCCATTCGCAATGATCGACATCTGCCTGCGCCTCTGCAAAGTTCTAGGGATCTGATACATTGTTGTCCGAGGAGTGATCCATGGATTCCCCCAAACCAATGTATCTATCGGGCTGTCGAGAGACCCTCCCATTGCGGCGCGACACTACAATACTTGGAGTTGAAGTTGAAATTTCGGGAATTGTTTGTACACTAGGTACGGGTTCTTGGTTAATGGAACTTGTGACAGAAGTTAGCTCGTCAAGAGCCACTTCACAGGTGGGTTTATGATTCATTACATAATCTTCACTACACTATTCTCTCTCTTACTTTACCATTTCTCCACTTTAATTGTTTATTATCATTTTTACAAAATGAATGCTCAAAAGTGACTGGGACTTCTAAAGTGGGACGAAGGAAGTATATCTAAAGGTCAGTACCAGATATCGATCACGGGGAAATCTATCACAGATTGGCTACCTTCTTCAAAGCTTTTTCTACTATTTGGGAAAATGAAAGATTTTTGGATTTTTAGAAGTATATAATGAAAGCAAGTAAATAATTGTAGATGAGATAAGGGAATTTCAGGGATGTGTTTTCACAATTATGGTTTATTCAAGTTCCAACTACAACACTCTAACAAAGTTCATAGTTCACTAGAACGAGTCACATAAATATTGTCCATGCGGCACAAAGTATCCTAAGACTCCCAGAAGATCCTAAGACTCCTAATGTTCCTAACTCAGTTTCTAGATTTGTAACTCCCAGAAGATCCTAAGACTCCTAATGTTCTCGCTCTCAATTAAAAGTATCGTTTTAAGGGGAATTAATTGTAGCGTTAGCTAAGCTCTTTAAACATGCAAACCTCCTCTCACGATTATGTTGCACGTCAATAAATCATCATAGAATTTGTCACTCAAACATGAAGCATTATCCAACACTTAGAATAGAAGCAAAGTAATGAACAAAACAGATATTAAATAAATAGGAACTGTATAAACCAAATCGTTACCAACACATCCTTAGAATTCTATGATTTAGTTACACATAATTGAATAATCTAAAAACATACTCCCTCATTCCCACAAGAATATGCACTCTTTCTTTTTTAGTCCGTCCCACAAGAATATGCACTTTCTAATTTTGAAACTCTTTTCTCTCTAATGAGGTGGGACCATTCTCCACTAACAATACTTTATTTACTTTTTCTCTCTACCTCACTCTTACTTTACCAATTTTGCATTAAAACTCGTGTTGAACCCAAAGTGCATATTCTTTGGGGGGCGGAGGGAGTAGTTTGTAGGGAAACATAGAAAACATAAAAACTAAGATAATAAAACCCAATGGTTGAATCTCGTAGCCTTGATTTTTTCTTGAATCCACTCTTCAAACACCTTGAACAATGACAAACGGTGGAAGAAACTCTCAAATATTATGCTCTAGAAAATATCTAGCAAAAGGTTCCTTTGATGAAGCTTTGGGGGGTATTTATAGCCTCCAAGTCATGTGCAATAATATGACAAATCTTCAGCGTAGTATGGTAAGTCTTGAAGAGAAAATAGGGCAATTTTGTGCACCGCGTTTTTCTAGCAGGCTGTTGCACATTGTTCCGTGGTCATTGGCAAGTACTCTATAGCTTCTGTCTCTTGATCAGCGGTCACTAGACGTGTTCTTCTTTTCAGCTCTATTTTCTAAACGGACCACTATAGGTGCAACGGTCGATGGCGGCTAGCGGACCGCCGGCTGGCTCGCAAACTCCAGATTTCCATCTTCGACTTTTTGCTATCTTTTTAGGCTCTATTTTGCACATTTTTCACAAAACACGTTAAAATTCCAAAATAGATAAAATATGCAAATAATAGACATGTAATGTAACTTTGACACTCAAAACGGGCTAAATAATGGCCTTAAAAACAGTGCAAAATCCGAGCGTATCATCAGCCCAACCATTGCCCTAGCCTAGCAAATATAAAATGACAAATACGAAATTATATTGGACAAAAAATGGAGAAAGTTCAAACATAATTCAATAAAATAAAATAAAAACATACTCCCTCCATTCCATAGTAGTGGAGACATCTCTTTTCGACATGGAGATTAAGAAAAATGTGTGTAATGTATTAAATAAAAAGATAAATAAGTATGAGAGAGGAAAAAATAGAGAGAATAAAGTGAGAGAGAGAGAAAAGTAGGTGAGAAGAAATGTGTTGACTTTTACCAAAAAGGGAAATTACTCTACTACTATGAAACATATCAAAATGGCAAAATGACTCTACTACTATGAAACGAAGGGAGTACTACAATTCGAAAAAAAACTACAACAATTAAAAAAAACTTTTGTCTTCAAGCTTGAAATGCAGCTCGGCTCACTCATCAGAGTCCTCTCCACCATCCCCAGCGGCATCCCCGGCTACGGGCTGATCGTCGCCGACACTCATCCCCAAATTGCGCTTCATCTGATTGATGAAGTCAAACTGGTGCTTCGTAATTTGGATATGAACGACATCGGATAACTCCGCTGGGGTACGACGTTTGTGATTCGCCAGTGTTGGGGGAGTTGCTGTCATGATTCATTTTATCTAGAGAAAATGAGTGAGGAGGAAAAGATGCTCATTAAAACAAGTAGTGTGAATAAAATAAAGTGCAATAAGCCGTATATATAGAGTTGAAATAATAGATTTTAAAAAAATACGCGTTGGCCGATCGCTCGTCATGCAATAGGCGACGAGCGATCGGCTAGCGCCACTCGTCCACCTCCATGAGCTAGGGCATTTATTTCGTCCTCTAGGCTAGCCTATCGCAATAGCGGACTAGCCGAGCGCCTAGGCGCACGCCGGTGGCTAGGGGACTGACTAGTCCACTATTGTGGATGCTCTTAGAGCATTCCCAATGGTCAAGACTAGTGGTTGCCATATCAGCTTTTCATAATCTGGCCTAGTCTCCTATAGTGGTGGCGGACTAGTGATCGGACTGATGTACAATTTTATATTTAAATTTAATAATTTTTTATTTTTCAATTACTAAATACCAATAATATATAAAACACAACAAATTTAAAATGCACTTACATTACTTAATTAAAAAAGAACTACTCCCTCCGTCCCAAAGGAAGTTGACCCCTTCCTAGGGGCGGCACGAGAATTTATGTAACTTTATTTTTTTGTATGGAGTGGAGAGAGTAAAGTAAGAGATAGGGAATAAAGTAGAGAGAAATGTGTTTCCATTTTTAGTAATGGGTCATCTTGATTGGACAAATAAAAATAAGTGGTCATCTTCAGTGGGACAGAGGGAGTACATTACTTAATTTTTAAAAAAAATATATTACTAAATTTAAACAAACACCTACACTACTCTACTCTAAATCTAACTTCTTCTACAAACTCCTTACCATCTTTTCATACATTTGACGTGTGTTCGGGTCGGTGGCATTGACATGGCCGATGACCGCGTCAAGTAGCAAGCTCATGTTGAAACTCTCGTGAAAGCCATGGAACTTGGCGAGCAGTGAAGCCACAAGCTTAGGCGAAGGTGCAAGGGGGGAGCCGATCCAGACACTGTCGCCTTCCCTTTGGCCTGGGCTTTGGCAATCTTGTTTCCAACGGGACGTCTAAAAGTAGACATTGGCATTCCAGAACTTTCATCCAGCTCAGCGTTGAGATCCATAGGCAACGGGCTTCCGCTGTCGTGTAACCGCCACTGGCGGTTTTATTCGTCAGCTTCGACACTGACGAGGTGGCCACTATTCCTCCGTCGAACTTCAACTTGCCTTTCAACATCAGCCAAATGTTGTAGAACTTGAACTGCATGTACTGCGACTAATATTCAAGCATTGATTTCTCAACACCCCTCCTCCTCCCCCTCCAGATTGAAGATTGAAGAGTCAAGCTCTCGACTATAAATGAGCAATGTTATCTTTTTATTGTTTTTATTTGAAGACAATGTTATTTTAAATTTTGTTATGAACAATTTACTTTATGTTTTTAAGTTGTTTTTGTGTTTTAATTTCGTTTTAGTGTTGATAGAATTTTTCGCAGCTTCGGGATCAAATCCAACGACCGCTGGCGCTTGCGCAGTGGCCCACTGGCTCTCACTGGATCGGTTCTGACTCTATTTCAGCAACAGATGGGCCAATCCCAACGGCTTGTTGGAACTTTCACCGCAATCCAGTTGCAATCTTCAACTTTTGTTGAAATTTTGGCAAATCCAGCCTCAACACGAAATTTTAAGGTACCTTTATTGCTTTTGTAGATTACTCACGTCCCAACCGACTTTACAAACTAAATCTACACCTTATGGCTTGATGTTTTGATTTGACGGTTTGGTGAAAATGTACATAACTAGTGAATTATTTGTTCGCCTTGAATCATGCTTATACCTTGTGAGATTTGAGCCGTAATTCTTTCTTGTTTGATTTATCTGCATGCATGTATATGTTTCTAGAACTTGCTCCTCGTCTGCTTAAATTTACATAGTGTTTAACTTGATAAGGGAACACGTTAGACAATCATTTCATAGCCTACTTTTATATCCAAATTTGTTTACCCTTTTCAAATATCTTATACCCTTTGGAGCTAATTTTAAGCCTCTAAGCCTATTCTTTGGAAGCCAAATTAATGGAGATAGTTCATTGGGTTAGTATAGTATTTTATTTTCTTTTGTGAAGGAATTGGTAAAATAAAGGGGAAATAATGAAAATCTGAACTGTACTTGATCTAGAAAGAATGTCTAAAGAAAAAAAGGAAAAAGAAAAGAAAGGAAGGTTGTGTAGAAAAATAAAGAAAATTTAAACGATTGGGAAAGTGAGTTGAAGTGTCTTGGGTTTGAAAGAAAAAGTGGAGTCTACTTTACTCTACTTAGGATTTTTACTTTTTGTCACTTTTTAGCCAAGTATTCTTCACCTACCATAGGACCTACATTACAACCAAAATAAAGACATTTCGGACTTTTGATGCTTAATCACTCCTAGTAAAGGAGGGATTAGACTTTGAGGAAGTCTATGGTAAACTTTGCATGATGTATGATTTGAGTGCTTATACACATTGTCATATACACTTTGAGACTGAGAAATAAACACACTTTCAATCTTTAGAAGTTTACCCATTTGTGAGTGCATAAATTCAAGGTGATCCACGAGTTAGTAATGAAAGTGCACTAATAAGCATTGCTTGATTTGATTGCGTTAATTCATGTTTAATCTAACTTTTCCATATTTGAGGAAATTACGACGTCTAGTCCTTATGATTTATGTTTGTTTTATGTTTTGTTTAAGGACAAACAATAAGCTCGGATTTTGCACTGTTTTAAGGCAATTATTTGGTTCGTTTTGAGTATAAAAGTTGCATTACATGTCTGTTATTTACTTATTTTATATATTTTAGTATTTTAACTTGTGTTGTGAGAAATGTGCAAAATAGAGCCTAAAAAAATAGCAAAAAGTCGAAGGTGGAAATCTGGAGATTTCGAGCCAGCCAGCGGCCTGTTGCACTTCAGCCAGCGAGCGCTATTCGCCATCGACCGCTGCCCCTATAGCGGTCCGCTTCAAAAAATAGAGCTGAAAAGAAGAACACAGTCAATGACCGTTGGAGTGTGTGCAGCGACCGCTGATCGAGAGACGAAAGCTACAGA
The DNA here is from genome assembly GCF_004379255.2 of Salvia splendens. Classification (NCBI taxonomy): domain Eukaryota; kingdom Viridiplantae; phylum Streptophyta; class Magnoliopsida; order Lamiales; family Lamiaceae; genus Salvia; species Salvia splendens. The sequence continues at coordinate 42,953 of NW_024598659.1, forward strand.
ATGCTTGCCAGCGACCGCTAAAAAGAGTGCAGCGGCCCACTGGAAAAACACGGCACACAGAAACTTTTCAATTTTCACTCCAAGACTTACCATACTATGCTGAAGATTCGCCATATTATTGCACATGACTTGGAGGCTATATAAATACTCCCTAAAGCTTCATCAAAGGAACCTTTTGCTGCATATTTTCCAGAGCATAATATTTGAGAGTTTTGTAGTTTATCAATGTTCAAGGTGATTGAAGTGTTGATTCAAGAAGAGATCAAGGCTACTAGATTCAACCCTTGGGTTTTATTATCTTAGTTCTTATGTTTTCTATGTTTTCCCTACAAACTATGTTTTTAGATTAATAATTTATGTGTAACTAAACTCATAGAATTCTAGTGATGTGGTTGTAACGACTTTGTTCATTACTTCGCTTCTATGGGTAATTGTTGATCGGTTAACTACGTCAGCTCATTTTCTCGTGGTAAGAATTGATTATTCATTAGAGAAGTTGGTTGAGTTATATATTAGTGAAATTTTGTGATTACATAGAGTGCCTAGCTCGATAATATCTAACGGAGATCAACGATTCACTTCAAGATTCTGGAATTAATTTCAAGAAGCATTGGGTTCTCGACTACAACTTAGTACAATAATTCATCTACAGACAAAAGGTCAGTTAGAACGAGTAATACGGATTCTAGAAGACATGTTGAGAAGTTGTGTCATGAACTTTGAAGCTAGTTGGGAAAAATACTTATCGTTAGTGGAATTTACATATAACAACAGTTATCATTCTAGTATTCAAATGACTCCTTATGAAGTACTTCTCGCCGTAAATGTCGAACACCGCTATGCTGGACAGAGCTGAGTGAAAACAAGATAGTGAGTCCTGAAATTATACATAGACGAAAGAAAAAAGGTCCGATTGATACGAAATCGACTGAAAGAAGCATCAGATAGACAAAAATCTTATGCAGATTTGAAGAGAAAAGACATTGAATTCTAGGTTGGTGACAAAGTGTTTTTGAAAGTGTGTCTTTGGAAGAAAACACTTTTGATTTAGCAAGAAAGCAAAGTTGAAATACATCCAAACTTAACATACGAGGAAGAACCCGTTCTGATTTTAGCGAGAGAGGTCAAGAGCTGAGAAATAAAAGAATAGCAAAGAGCTCAGAAATAAAAGAATAGCAATTGCCAAAGTATTCTGGCGAAGTCATAAAGTAGAAGAAGCTATATAGGAGCCGAGCCTGAAGATATGATGAGACAACAATACCCCAACCTATTTGAATCAGGACTCAATTTTGAGGATGAAATTTACTAAGTGGGGGAGAGTTTTAATATCCCAAACTTTCAAAAGTTTAAAGTAGAAATTAGATTTTTAATTAGTGGTTTATACATGGTTTTATTAATTAGATTAGAAATCAAATAAAATAGAAAGTTAAGAAATAGGAAAGTAAATAGGATAAGGAAAAAGAGAAAGAAAAATAATATGTAAGTGAGGTGGAAGGTGGAATTTATGTGGAAACTAAAGAAAAAATAATAATAATAATAGTATTAAAATAAAGAAAAAGGAATTAGAGAACAGGAAAAGAAAATGTCGTGGAATAGGAAAAAAAACAGAAAACTCTCTCTTTCTCTTTTTCACCTTTACATCCCTCTCTGTAATCCACCGTCCTCTTGCTCTCCCTCCGTTCAGCCACTGCGCCACCACCGATTTAGCTCCGGCGACTCCACCATGATACATGTAGCACACAGTACCAATCTCCACTTAACTTTGCAAAATCTTATAATTAGAGGTTAGATTCTTCCATAAGCACTTTAATCTTGTTTACAAGTATAGTTTTGATGATTGATTGAAGTGAATTCTTGCTTCAAGTTCAATAGAAAGGAAAACCAATTTTTCCTTTTATTATAGCTTTAAAAATTATGATTTTTGATTGAAAGTATTGATGAAATAAGACTCTATTATTGACTTTCATTATGATTAAGGTATGAAACATATTTAATTTATGGTTTTTGATACAGAGAAGAACATGTCCAGTGACCGCTGGATTGTGCGCAGCGACCGCTGATCGAAAGTCACAAACTACAGAGTGATTGCCAGCTGATACGCTCGAATTTTGCACTGTTTTAAGGCCATTATTTGGCCTGTTTTGAGTGTCAAAGTTGCATTACATGTCCATTATTTGCATATTTTATCTATTTGGTATTTTTACGTGTTTTGTGAGAAATGTGCAAAATAGAGCCTGAAAAGATATCAAAGAGTCGAAGATGAAAATCTGGAGTATTCAAGCCAGCCAGTGAACACTGGCCGCCAACGACTGTTGTACCTGTAGCGGTCCGCTTCGAAAAAATAGAGCTGAAAAGAACATGCCCAGCGACCGCTGGGCAGTGCGCAACGGCAGCTCTGAGATATCCAGTAGCTACGGAATAATTTGCAGCGGCCACTGATCGAGTGATAGAATCTACGGAATAATATACAGCGGCTGCTGGGAAAGCGCGGTGCACAGAAATTGCCATAATATCTCTCCAAGACTTACCATATTGTGTTGAAGATTTACCATATTGTGGGATTCGACTTTGAGGCTATAAATATACCCTCAAGCTTCATCAAAAAATATTTGCAGCATAATTTCCAGATCATAATATTTGAGAGTTCCTTCCACTATTAATGAAGATCCAAGGTGTTTGAAGTGTGGAATCAAGAGAAGATCAAGACTACAAGATTCTACCTTTGGGTTCTATTTCTTTAGTTTTAATGTTTTCTTTGTTTCCCTACAAACTATGTGTTTAGCTTATCCATCATGTGTAACTAAACTCATAGAATTCTAGGGATGTGTAACGACTTTGGTTTATATAGTTCCTATTTATTTAATATCCGTTTTGTTCACTACTTTGCTTCTATTCTAAGTGTTGGATAATTGCTCCATGTTTGAGTGAGACGTTATAATTAGTTTCTCTAAAAATGACACTGTTAATTGAGAGCGAGAACATTAAGAGTCTTAGGAGCCTTTAGGAGTTACTAATCTCAGATTGAGGTGGATAATAAATGTGTGACTCGTTCTAGTAGAGTATGAACTGTGCTAGGGTGTTGAAGTTGGAACTTGTATAACCATAACTGTGAAAGCACATCCCTGGAATTCCTTTATCTCATCTAGTTTTTCTCTGTAATTTTATCTACTTTAGTTATTTACTCTTGTTGTTTCTACAAATTTTATTTTCAAAAACCAAAAATCTTTGTTTTCCTCCAATAGTAGAAGAAGTCTAGTAGAAGCTAGCCAGTCTGATCGTTTTCCCTGTGTTCGATATCTGGTACTAACCTTTAGCTATACTTGTTGGAACATATATACTAAAAAACATTTTTTGAGTTTATTATGAATTTGATAAATTGCTTGTATATTGTAAACTCTCTGCATTTAATGAGAATAATAAATGTATTCTTCATGCTGTGTATTTTACTTTAATGGCTATTGACCCGTCTTTAATTATATAATTAAAATGTCGGAAAGTAAAATCAGTATTAGTCTTCTACATTGAAGGCTGGGTTGTGGAACAGGTCATCACAGTAGGGTGGCCCAGTCGGAACCTTGTAGAAGTAAAATTTTTTCAAAACCTAGATAGACTTTGGCTACCTATCGCGAAAGGTTGCAGTGTCCATCCGAAAGTCGTCTTGACCTTGAGAATGACTAGTGACACTGGTGTGGTATAACATTAGAAGGATCTAAAGTATAGACACGTCTTTATTGCTATCTACTGAAAGACGATGTGTTGAAGATTTAATATTTCTTAATCTTTGTAATAATATAGGACACACATTATTTAATCATACGCTGCTTTGACTTATCAATAGGTGCGGGTTTACGCATCCCAATATTCTTGATATCTTGGGTGTAATAATTAATAACTAGTATGGTGTCAGTTTTATTATTACATTATCGTGTGCCTGCGCGGTTTTGACTAGATCCCCAAGAGGTGTTCGAGAGAAGTTCTATTATTCGAAAACCCGGCCGGTTTGGATTTAATCCAAGAATAATAGAAAAGTAAAGTATATTTTAATATACATCTCGTACTAGACAAACTCATGGAAATAAGAAGATATTAATTAATTTAAAGTCCCCTAGCAGACAACAAATTAATTAATGGATATAGAATGTCTTAAACACAGAAAATAATATATTAAAGAGGTTAACCCGGATTGCTTGTAATCACGGATTGGATGGGCGGTCAGTATTTCTTCAATAGTGTCACAAGAAATATTCCATTAGCCTTATATTGAATTATGGGTTATATTTAATTAGTAAAGAAGTCTAATAGGGGAGGCTCAATCTTAGCCCCATAGATCCCTAACCTAGCCCATCACAACCTAGCCTCCACAATTGGAATTTTCGGCCCTCTCTCTCTAATAGAGGAATTCGAAATTCCTCTTTGTGTGTTCTTGGCATTCTTGTCTTCTCCTTCAAGATCCTTATTATTTCTAAGAGATCCCTCCCACATGGAATTTAGATCTAGAGTTTTAGAAAATCCTTGGTCTTGCAATCACAATCAAGCTTCAAGATCTACACGTTGAGAAGTAGCCAGCAACTTTGATTCTTTGAAGAATCATAATTGTAAGTATTGAACATCATAATTTAATTCTAATTTATGTGATTAATTATGCAATAGCATGTCTCTATATGTTGTAGCATGAAATTGAATCGATCCACATATTCTCCTAAATAGATTATTTTGTAGATTTATTTAATTTGCAATTTCCGTTGTGCAAACCCCAACAATTGGTATCAGAGCCATGCTTTTATGCTCTGATTATGTGCAAACCCCAACAATTGGTATCAGAGCCATGCTTTTAGATCCGTAAGTGAATATTCTAGATCTGCATAAGAATATTCTAGATCTATGAATTTTGATTCTAGGTCAGTAAAGAATATCTTGATAAACAAATAATATTCCAAGATCTATAGAATATATTCTAGATCTATTCTTAATATAGTTGCAAAACAGAATATTCTCTAGAATATTCTAGATCTATGAAATTATATTCTAGATCAATGATAGTTTATTCTAGATCTATATTGTTGTGTTGTACATATGTGTTTTTATTTATGTAGATCTATAATTTAAAAAATGTGATGAATGATTGTTTTCATGCTTGTTATATTACGTGTTTGTTGAATCTTATTGTTCTTCGTTTTATTGTAAACCCATGGGGTTGACCGTGGTAGATTAGGATTTTTTTTCCCTTGTATTTTCTTTTGTAAACAAATGTAATAGTTAGAATACAAAGAAATGTAATACAATGGAGCAAACATGACGAAGAACGAGACCGGCGAAGAAGACCTAGGCGGCGGCCGGAACCCTAGCGGGCTCGGCCGCACGCGGATTTGGTCAATGGCGGTAGCGGCGGTGCTGCAGTGGCGGCTCCAGGCAGGCGGCGACGCGGCAGATCCCTCCTAGGCGGCAGCCGAAACCCTAATGGGCTTGGCGCACTCAAATCTAGGGCGACGGAGGCCGGCGGCAGCTGCTTGTGCTCGGCGGTTGCTGGGCAGACCGGCGTCAGCCCGATTGAAGACGGCGGCGCGGCTAGTGATTTTCAATTTTAGGGAAAAACCCTAGTTAGGGTTTTAGATGGCCCGATAAATAGGCAAGGCCCAATGTGTGGTCTTGACCTAATTTTTATATCCTAGATATTTGATTTATTCAAATGGGGTATATGTTTTATTTTATCCTTTTTATCCGGAGTACCATGGTTCGTGGAAAGGATAAAATGTAATTTATTTAATTATTTGGTTTTAGACTTTTAGTGGTTTAAAATCAAATGATTTATTTGATTATGTGTGATGTGACAAAGTGTGCAAAATATTTGCCTATGTGATTTACATCTTTTGTGAGTTAAATAATTATTTGCTTGCATGATAATCAAATGAAAACCATTTAATTTAAAATAACTAAGCGACAATTACGAACAATCATGTTGTATAGGGTCCCCATAAATGGTGTTCAAATGTGAAGTAAATTAGATAACATTTCGATTTTTCTTTAGAGGAGTTATGTTATTAGTAATATTTGTAGTTTCCACAAGATTTGAATAACTAAAATGGTTCTTTTAAATGAATGCATGTTTCTGAAGTAATATCGTGTCCAGTGGGAGAAATATTATCAAGAAGTTAGCATTGTTTAAAAGATGTTAACCATGGTCTTGGAATTTT